>NW_027315735.1:22900278-23085278 GCF_026437365.1 Eucyclogobius newberryi | reverse complement strand
TATTTGGGTCTTCTGAGCTGGCTGCTACAGGAATTTTGTGACAGGAATAGGAGTTGACCTCATCTTTTCATGTCATTCCATCAAACCACCTTTGGTCTTGCCCGAAAACACATCAAACATGAGTGACCACTGTTCCAGGAATGTGCCATGTCTGAACTCGTGTTTTCAGAGCTGCTGTTGCATCTTCCAGGTGCGTCTGTGGCCGTCTGCGGGTGGGATTGATACTGTTGTTTGCGGTGGTATAATGTTGAACATGTGTGCATCACAGGGAGCGCTGACCTTTGACCTGGAACTCTCAAGGATCAGGCTTTGAACAAGTGAAAGAAATGCGAACTTCTGACTGTCAAAAGGAAACAACCTGTCCTGCATTGTCCTGTAAAGTCAAAAGTCCTGTATTTTTTACATATTTTCATTCACTGTAAAATGTAAATGAAAAAAATTGAAAACATTCTCACAGTGAGACTGATTGCTTCTCCACAGATCTGACCTGTAACTTGGCATTGTGGACTTCATGGTGCATTATTGGCGAGTTGATACTTGATCATAAGGGGTTCCTCTGAATGTGCAATAATTTCAGCACATCAAAATTTATTTAGATAGAGAAAATACAAAAATGTACCTTTTGATTTACTTTTTGAAATGTACCTTTTTGTATTCTTATAACTAGTAAAAGTTACAGATCCGCTTTATGGTAAACCCTGCGCCTCTTGCACGCTCAGAACAACAAAAAGATCACCTGTTAAAGAAGTATTTTGAGCACAAGATATGTTTTCTCCACCCGCAGCACTTGGCAGGGGACCTGAACAGCTTCCGTGTTATTTGAAAGTTCAGCTCTTTCGGCCAGATGAAACGGACAGTGTAATGTACCTGATCGCCTCACAAAAACCTCCATCTGGATGTGAAGTGGCATTAGTGAGGAGCCTGTAGTAATACCTGAGCCCTCTGCAGCTCGTTTAAGTAATGTGTGGGCACAAGGCTGCTAATCTGTCCCGAAGGAGCTCTGAGGATTTTAAATAGCATTTATTATCAGTGAATATAGAGATCAGACAAATTGCCCTCAGAAACCACTCTAAGCAAAGCTCAAGAGATAACATATGCTTACACTTGATAAAATAGTAGGACCATTGCCAATTTAGCACTTTGTTCATGCTCTATTTGTAGTGAATATGCAGCAACATTCACACACCCAAGTAATGATTATCTCTTGTTTTTCTCCAAACCCTTCAAAGTTTGCACAACAATTACAATTTTGATTACAGTATCTGTACCAGGATCAGTATGTGCCATACATGTAGCACCAATTGGTATTTTTGAGAAAAGGACCAAATAAATGAATGTAATGGGAGGGTCATCACTTACTTCAACAAATAATATATCATGTAGAACACAAATGCAAAATCCATTAAAGCCAAGTGAGAACTTTGCTCCTTGAAATAGTAATCACTTTTGTGTACGATTAAAATACTTCAGGTTGAATCAAAATATCAAATTTCCATAAAAACTTTATAGAGCAACTAAAACATCACAACTCGTTTTCACTGGAATGTTAAAGGCTGCTATAGGGAGTTTGTGACAGGATTCAGAGTTGACCTCAGTCATCCAACAAAACCGCCTCAGGTTTAGCCAAAAAGCACTTAAAACACGAGGGACCACTGCTCCAGGAATGTCCAGTGTCTGAACTCAGCCCATTAAATCAGTCACTCCTCACTAACTGAGCCTTGTATCCAACATGAGATTATTCCAATGGGATCGGTGCAGATGACCTAAATAGGAGTGTGTTTTACCAAACACGAGTCATAAAAGCACAGACTCCTGTAGTTTCATTATAAACTTAATTTATTTCACCTTTTGAGCCTTAAACTGCGGCTGAAACTACTTTTTTCTGTCCGACACTTCTCACACAATCCAATGTATCTCTCTGGTTTATTTTCTTCAGGGAACGTGCAGAAGAGTTTTGGGGGACTCTCGGTCAGTCATGGAGTGAATATTTTAATATATTTGTATCCAAAACGCTTTCACTGCTTCTTATTCATAAAATAAGTCTTTGGTAATGGAGATGAGCCACACACCACCTCTCCTCTCAATCGCCTGGAATAATGCAAATGCGCTGGAGTTGGCGAGGGGCTGTGCGTCATGCGCGCGCTGCTCCGGTCCGTGCACTGGTCGGGGCAGTGCGCGCTGAGAGGAGAGAGGAGACCCCCACACTTCACCTTGAGCCTCTCCAGAGGATGACAGCGCTCTGACAACATGCACTGACCACGCAGACTTAGTGACTGTGTTGTAGTTATTTTCTGACATCGGGTTCAAACTGCTCTAAGGACTGATATGGAGGAGCTCTTGAGGCAAAATGAGTGGAAGCACTGACAATGTCACAAACTTGTGGGAAAACGCTTCCTCGAGGCTGGATGCGGCTGCGTCACCGAACAGCTCCGGGGGGAACCACACAGCGGTGGTCCTCAGCCGAGCTATCCCGCTGGGCTTGGTGCTGGGGGCATTCATCGCGTTTGCCATCGCCGGGAACATCCTGGTCATCTTGTCCGTGGTGTGCAACAGGCATCTGCGGACACCGACCAACTACTTCATCATCAACCTGGCCATCGCGGACCTGCTCCTGGGCACCATGGTCCTGCCGGTGTCCGCAACTCTGGAGATCCTGGACTACTGGGTGTTCGGGCGCGTGTTTTGTGACATTTGGGCGGCTTTGGACGTCTTGTGCTGCACCGCGTCCATTATGAGCCTGTGCGTCATCTCCATTGACCGTTTCATTGGAGTGAGCCACCCGCTGCAGTACCCTGGCATCGTGACAGAGAAGCGCGCACTGCTGGCCATGCTGGGCGTGTGGGTGCTCTCCATAGTCATTTCTATCGGGCCGTTGCTCGGGTGGAAGCAGCCGCCCTCCCCGGACGACACCGTGTGCCTGATCACCGAGGAGCCGTTCTACGCGCTCTTCTCGTCCCTGGGCTCCTTCTACATCCCGCTCGTGGTCATCCTGGCCATGTACTGCCGCGTGTACATCGTCGCCAAACGGACTACTAAGAACCTGGAGGCGGGAGTGATGCGAGAGAGGATGAACTCCAGTGAGCTGACTATGAGGATACACAAGGGCTCGCAGGTCAACGATGATGCGAGCGCGTCCACGGCCGGCAAAGGGCGCGCGCATCAAGCCAGAAGTTCTCTCACTGTCAAACTTCTGAAGTTTTCCCGCGAGAAGAAAGCGGCCAAAACTTTGGGTGTTGTAGTGGGCATGTTTACGCTGTGCTGGCTGCCTTTCTTTGTCGCTTTACCAATTGGTGAGTTCAAGAGGTCAAGACACACACTCACTCACATACACACACACACACACACATACACACATACACACACACACACACACACACACACATTGTCACTTATATCTGCTCCCTTCATAACTCTGATTAACTGCACAGACGTCTCATGTATTTTGAAAGAAACTATAGTAACAAAATGACCCCATGCTTTCATAAAATGTTCTACTGCTAAACCACCTTAATTGAAAGAACTCATATTTGTCACAAATTCATTTTGACATGGCTAATTGTTTTACTATTTATGTGTAATTGTAAATATTCAATTTTCTCCATTATAAATGATAGCCTATATCAAATGCTCCTGGCAACAATTAAAATTTGATTAACTTAAATGATTTACGGTTGGGTCTGAAAAGATCTGAGAGACATTTTGTGTGAAAAATTATGAAGAATAGGAGTATTATTTATTCTTATCTCTTTTTTTTGGCCCGAAGGCTCCATTAGACAGGAAAGGTGAGCATGAAATGGGGAATGATACAGAAGGGAATATATGCAGTAAATTGTCAGAGTCGGGATTCGAACTCTCAACACTGCAGCTGGCTCCAAGTGCAGCCAGCTGATGTGTTGATGCTTTAACCAATCAACCACCAGGCAGCACAGAATAGGGGGAGTATTTCATATAAAAACTTATGGGCCACAAACCCTGCCATAGCAAAAAAAATATTTACCATGCATAATTCTGTCAAGACTCAATGACGTCTCAGACCAAGTGCAGTCTTTATGTCCTCTTCAGAAACGTTGTTGACCCTGGACACTCACTATAGAATATATGATCTCTTGAGACTAATCTCATCTATAGTCCCACTTAAACACTTGCACTGTGTCTATCTAAACTCCACATATCAAAATATTTCCTCCCAGGGTCTGCCGAGGTTAAAGAGTTTTGCAGTAAATGTCATTCAAATGTGTGTCTGGACAAAGACAGAGTTAGAAATTTAAAGGCTGCAGGCTTCATGAATCACAGCCCAGGCTTGAATCCTCCTGAGTAACATTTATTAGTCCAAATTGTCAACTATAGAGTGGGCTTTGATATACAATATGGCTGTTATATACTGGGGGCAAAAATATCAGCCATATATTTAGCATTCATCCAGACCCAACGTTGCTTCTGTTGATTCAGTTTTATTATTTTATGAGTCTACAATAAAATAACATTACAAAACAGTCAAATCTTACTATTTATTTTTGATGGGGCAGCAGTGGTGCACATGTGATATTATTTAAGAGGCTTTTACAGGAATTTTTACAAGCTTTCCCAAATGTTACAAGCTATCAAAGTCTGTTCAATTGTATGTACAACCGCTCCATATGTTCTGTGTGCCAAAGGAAGGGTAAGTGGCCTCCCCTGTACTTTAGCCCAGTTAATCTCATGGCCTCTGGGTCCTCAGAGACGGGGCTCCACGCTGCTTTACAAACTCCAAAGGAAATTAACTGTTGCTGCGGTCAGATACATGCGAGGTTGGGTATCCCAGAAAGCTAGAAGATATTTGGCAGAACAAGGATACATGTAAAAGCACAATCATACATATTTTCCTAATTATGAAGAGTAAGTATATTTCTACAGGATTATATGGGCAAACATATCAAATGTATTTATTTTGCAAATGTATTTATTTTAGCAAACCACCTTCATAATTCCATGGAAATAGAAAGTTAAATCAGTGTTACTCTGCGCTGAGGGGATGGCACACAGGTATGCCATGTGGACAGATTGTGGTGTTGTAGGTTCAAATCCAGCTCTGAGAGTTTGCTGCATGTCTTATCCCAGTCTTATCCACATTTCATGCTGCCCTGTCCAATAAAACCTACAGCCCAAAAAATGCATTCTATGCATAGATGTTTTATGCCATATTGTGGCATGTTATTGCTAGAGGAATAACATTTCTGGAAACAAACAGGTGGAGGCTCCTCCACAAGGTCAAGTCAGGTTTGTGGAGATGCGAGCCTGCTCACAGATAGGACAAAGGTTTTCATACTTTTTGAGTGCAATAAAACCTTTCAAAATTGGGAAAAAAATGTTTCTTTTAGTAATTTCTTTTAGCTATAAAGTTATGTACTGTCCCTTTAAGTAATGGTAATAACAAATAGACCTGACATTTGAATGATGTAACTCTGAAGGGCTTCATAGTACCTACTTTGTGTTGCAACACTGAAATTTCCCCATTGTGGGACAAATAAAGGCTTATCTTATCTTAGTGTTGGAGAAATATAATTAATGACTGTAAACTACAGACCTTAATCAAGGCTCACCTCACAATGATAAACATATTGTACCCAGACCTGAAAAAATATATATATGAATATTCATATGGCAAATGCTTTCTGCTGTTTCTAAAGACGAATTTATGCTGTGAAACTGGGAATTCTAGCCCTTGAGCTTGCTTGGGGTCTGGATGACCCACTGGCGTCTGCAGTAGAATGCCTCGGTCCTCCCTCCACAACATGAAAACCTCTTTGTGTGTGTGTGTGTGTTGTGTTTTTGTTTTATGTTTGTTGTTTAATGTTACATAAATGGTAAAAAAGAAAAAAAGTGTTTTTAACCTTCGCACTATCTTTTAGGGTAGCACAAGGGCTAGTGATGCTTTATTTAGCTGAGAGCATTCTCAACAAAACAAGCCCAGTCTGTTTGATTATTTATCTGTTTTCCTTGTTTACTTGTAGGGCTTAAATTGTGTTTGTGAATTGGCACACAGCTTACTACATACATTTCTTGTGGTGATGGAGGAATTTGTTTATGCTTGGGGCTGTTAGCTTCAGCTCATTACTCCTGACCAGGGGCAGGATCACTATGCCGTGTCAGAGCGCAGAGAGTTTAGCCTTGGGGCTTTGAGGGAGACACACTACAAAAGTCTGGAGTTACACATATGCATGTTTACTCTTGTAGCAATCAGTCCACTGCATACTAATGCGTTTGGGAAAAGCTTCACTTGAATGTGTTTCGATTCATCCATAAAATCTGTTTAGTTTTTTGTTGTTTTCACTAATCAAAAGATAAAGAACAAAACACTAAAGCAAATGGATTGAAGTTATGAACTTTCTGGTGTGTGATTTGTTCTTGCAAAATGTTACAATATTTCAATTAAATCATTTTAAATTATACAGTCATTTCAGGAACACACCTCTACTTAAAAGTGTACTTTGTACATTTTTGTCCCAATGGAGATAAAATAGAGTGGTTTTGCCTGGAATAATCCACAGCATGGTATTATAATCATCTATTGTGTTTTTTTTAGAAATTAACCTACTTAATTAATTAAAGTACTTTTTGTTGTTTTTCCAGTCCTCGCGTGATGCACGTTTGCAGGGTCTATATTTTGTACACAGAATTGACAGTTGGATTTACATATGTAGTGCAGAAAGTGAACAGTGCAGTGAGTGATTGATTAAATCGTAGTTAAAGTGGCAGGTGTTTAATAAGTGTTCATGAGTCCAACGGCAGAGGGAAAGAAACTGTTCTTGTGATGAGAGGTTCTGGTCTGGGTGGACCGTAGCCTCCGGCCTGAGGGGAGTGGCCTCCTGCCTGAGGGGAGGGGCTCAAATAGTCCCTGTCCAGAGTGATTCGGCTGTGATCCGACCTATTCGTCCCAGAGCCCTGGAGATGTACATGTCCTGCAGAGATGTCTGAGAGGTCTGCTGCCGATCACCTTCTCAGCAGAGTGCACAATGCGCTGTGGTCTCTGTTTGTCCCAGGCTGTGGCTCCAGCGCACCACACGGTGATGGAGGAGGTGAGGATGGACTCAATGATGGCCGTGTAGAACTGCACCATCTCCGCTGGCAGCTTGGCTTTCCTCAGCAGCTGCAGGAAGTACATCCTCTGCTTGGGCCTTCTTGATGAGGGAACTGATGGTGGGCTCCCACTTGAGGTCCCGGGTGATGGTGGTGCCGAGAAAGCAGAGGGAGTCCACAGTGGTGATGGGGGAGTCTGTGATAGTGAGGGGGGCTGGGGGGCTGTGACTTTCCTGAAGTCCACATCCTCATCTCCACTGTTTTCTGAGCGTTGAGCTCCAGGTTGTTACGGCTGGACACCAGCCGGACCACCTCCCTCCTGCAGACAGACTTATCCCCGTCCGAGATGAGCCCGATGAGGGTGGTGTCTTGATCAGTTTTACGGAGTTGTGGCAGCAAGAAGCAAGTACTTTCCAGTCAGACCAAGAACCTTTAGGTAACAGAAGCACATGTACGACACAGCCTTTGTTGGGAAATGTGTTTAATTGCTGGAACACACTGGCTCCAACAATACATTTCTTAATTAGTCAGTTGCAACTAACGTTCTGAATAACTGTGCACCTTTTGTGCGCCACAGTTTTAATTGCAGGTTTACAGTGCTCAAATGAAGCTGAAAAGAAAAATACTTAATACTTAATAACTATACTACCGACAATACATTTAGCTGTAAAACCCTATACATGTGCTCATTTTAAAGCCACTATCAGCACTGGGTTTGGGGCATTATAGGTACTTAGTTCTTGGTACTGTTATGTGCAAAAAACATTTAATCTCCATGGAGACAAGCAGGAGACCACCAGACAAAGATCAGATCTATGGAGAGGCGAGCCTACTCACAGTAAGAACACATGTTTTAGCAGTATTTTGAGCAATAAAAACATCTGTAATAGAATAAATTCATGATAGATATGTTAATGCATAATTCTGTCTTTATGGAGACAGACAAGTGGCAAAACGTCCTCCAGAAAAGTTATAGTGCACCTTTTAGAGCACTAAACTAAAACTGAAGGTAAGCTATGTTTCAGCAGTAGAGTTAGTGTATTCTTAGGACAATTACGTGTTAGCAGAGTCAAATCAGTTTTATATGTGTTTGGTGTTGTCATGTCCTAGTAAATAAAAAACAACACATACTTCAAAAAGTGGTGCAAAGTAAAGAATCAAATGAGAATGTTTGAGGTTACAGTGAGTCAAATCAAATCAAATCAATTTATTTTTGTAAGGCCCAAAATCACAACAACAGTTGCCTCTGAGGGCCACAGGGAGAAATGAATCAACAATGTCTGTGGTGGCGATGGAGTCAGACAATGTCTGTGGTGGCGAGGGACGATGTCCCAGGGTCCTCTGTCCTTAGACTCTCCTTCTCGGCCAGGAAAAACTACAAAAAAAAACTCTTTGGGAAAAAAGCGTAGAAACCTGGAGGAGTTCCAGTGAAGGAGAGATCCGACTCTCACAGACGGACAGACGGACACGAGGAGACTGGAGCTGGACCCACTCTTCAGGCAGATGAGGGACCGTCGGAGGCGAGCTGGGCCCACTCTTCAGGCAGATGAGGGACCGTCGGAGTCGAGCTGGACCCACTCTTCAGGCAGATGAGGGACCGTCGGGGGCGAGCTGGACCCACTCCTCAGGCAGATGAGGGACCGTCCACACAGGGCAGGGACCACTTCACCAGGGGAGGGGCATCTGGGTCCACAGGTCCTCAGGAGTGAGAGAAAGAAAAGAAGGCGGTGAACAGTTTGCAAGTGGAATCAAAAAATAAATATTGTTTGATAGCATAAGTAGTCAGAAGAAGAAGAGGATAGTGCTCAAGCTGTCATACTTCCCCCAGTATAGTTACTCCTAGGGCAGCGTAGCTGAAGCTGTGGGTTTATGTTTCTGTTCCTAACTAGTCTGACCATAAGCGATTTCGAAGAGGAACGTTTTAAGCCTGGACTTAAATGAAGAGACTGTGTCAGCATATTTAACATGGGTCGGGAGCTGATTCCATAACACAGGAGCTTGGTAGCTAAACGCTCTACCTCCTACAGTACTTTTAGAGACTCTTGGGACCACCAGAAGGCCAGCATTCTGAGAGTCCCTTGCGGCTCCGACATCAGACCTGAAATGGTTCCAAAATGCTGCCTCACTTACTCCCAAAGAAGAAAAGAACTCAAGCGTAATTTTTTATCCATCTACAACATGTTAAAGTAATTTAACTGGCAAAATTGGCAGCACTATAATACAAGAGGAAAAAGTAATTGAGAGGAAAGAAAGACAGGTAAAGTAGGCATGAAACAAAACAGTGCTCACTTTTGGCACTGTACGATTTTCTTAAAGCCAGACCGCAATTTCCATTTTATAACAATTTTGTGTATTTTTTATTTTTGCTTTTAAGAAATAAATAAAGTACTTGGGAAAAAGTTCCCTTTGATTTATTAAATCCAGGCAGCACTCTTTCAGAGCCTTACAGGGGTTGACCAACAGGAGGAGTGTGTGGGGAAAAAGAGTCTGTGTTTGAGCTGCATTAAACAGAAAAATGCATTGAACAGAAAAAGTAAAATCATGTGGCAAAATTATCCCAAAATCAGATAGTCCCAAAGATGAGATCACATTACATTTTTATTGCCATATCGCTCAGCCTTACTCTCAACGTGAGGAAGCAAAAATATCAATATTCGTCGCAGTAATTGCAGTAGTTATTGTGTGCCATAATAGAATAAACAGAATGTTACAAAAGACCTACTCTACTCTGATTGACTTTTTTTTCCTTATTATTTATTTTGTCTATTGAGTTTTATTAAAGTGACCTCAATGTATATTTGTAAAAGCTAACCTGACAGAGAGCTGGGATGCCCCGCCCACAGACTGGGCTTTCCTGTTTAACACCGGTTATTACTCTTCTTCTTCCCCTGCAGTTAGTTCTTCACATGTGACAGTGCAGACTGCACATGTGTCATTACGTAAAACAAAGCAACCGAGCCAGAGTAGAAGTAGATCTGAGTACAAGCAATCTGTATCACGAAAATGGCAATAGGAGATGTTTGCATGTTGGTTTGTTTTGATTTTTGTTTTTTTGTTTTACAAAATTACAATATTCAGACGATATTATGTCAATCCAACAGAAATGTGTTAAACATGTCTTTAAATGTATTAATTGAGGGTTAAGTATCAGAAAAATGTGAAATGTTTGTCAAATTAATCACAAATGTGCAGAAATATCACTTATCTATCCCCCTTATATAACATCACCTTTTCTAATTTATTTTTTTCCGCTTATTTTGTAGCATTTTTTTACGACATACTCAATACTGTTCTTCTGGATCTACCTCTGTATCTACCTGCGTTGCACCAATGAAATTTCCCCATGTGGGACAATAAAGGAATATCTTATCTTATCTTATCTTATACTAAAATTAATAAATTTTGATACATTCCCCACTTTTAATATGAGCTATTCCATTGCAGTAGTTCTTGGATCATCAACAAAAACAGAATAATATGAAAAAAAGTTAAAATATTGGAACCTACTTGACAATGGGATTCTGAATCAAAAATACTTATCAAACAGTCTGGCAATTTCCACAATTGCAGTGATCTCACATGTGAAATAGTTTCCTAAATGTCTGGCCAGGAATGTTTTATGAATGACCGAGCTGTTGATTACATGATGACACTTTTTTTCAATGAGGTATTCTTCAGTTGATAGTGCATTTGAAGCCGCAATGAAAAATATCACTCATCTGTTTAAATGATTGCTTCTACATTGTACACAGTTCATTAGGAAAAGGATATTTACAATATTTTTTCTGGCTTGCACATTCAAACAAGGCCATTGGTACAAAAACTGCATCAAATATTGAATGTAGTTGTGATTTGGGAGTTTGAATAAACAATTTGTAAAGCGTGTTAGTAACTTAATTAAGTTTTACTGTTGATCAAAATATGTAAATGGCACCACAATACCAAAAAGTATTTTACAAGGATTGTCAATTATTGTAGTAGATAGTAAATTGTAGTAAATATAGTAAAATGAACAAGTGTGAAGAGCATTCACTCCTCCGCCCAGTGCCTCAGTCTGATACTAAGTCGTTTTGCTATGTTAAAGGACAGTGCATGTCACTTGTTATTCTTGATTAACGATTGTTTTAAAATCTCATTTGTGTCTGGACTGTTTAATCTGACACATTTTCACATTTGCAGCCGGCACAGACACTGTGTATTGCACAATGGGTGCTGAGAGGAGGGAACGCTTAGTTGGAGGTGTTAGGCAATTCTTTCCGGGTGGTTGTGTTTGGGAACTGATACTGAGGCTGTGTCTGCGCCGTGGACCTCTTCAGCAGGCCTGGTCTGCTCGCTCCGAGGGTAACTGAGAGTCACTGAGAGGCTGAAACAATAATGAAAAAGTGTCAGAACGATGAGGGAGACTAAAGGTGACAGTGGCAGGACAGAGGTGAGCGCACCAATCTCCACTCTGTCATGCCAGCGCCCCCAAAATAGATCCTCGTTACGGTTTCACGCTCACCAATTAACTATAACGCTGCTGTCCTTTTGAAATCCAGGCAGTTTAATCAATAAGGTATGAAATTGTGGATCGAGCGGGGCCACACGTCGGCCAATTAGAATAACAGGATGCATTGTTTTGTTAAGATGTTCCTGTTCGTAAGGTGGAGAGGAAGGAGGTGCAAAAGTCTCTCTCTTTGCAGAAGGTTGAAAGTTGTTCGTGAGTGTTAGCCACTGCTGTTATCTCTGCACTATTGTTCAAGCTATATCCTTTCAACCTAAATGCCTTAAAGGGACACAAATATGGAGCATGTTCACACAAAACCTTAAACATACAAATAAGTCTGTCTGCAGAAAGTCTGAGAGTGGTTTCCTGCTCTTTTAACATGGGCCCGTGTGGAATGGCCCCCACAGAGACGCATGGTTCATTTACAGCAGGGGCCTCCAGACATGAAGGGGCCCCCACATACACAGAGAAGGCACAATGTCCCTAAAATAACATGCTTTTATTGAAAATACAGATTGTGACCCCAATAATAATATGGCATTATAGATATGTTGTCCCACAATGTTCCTAAAATAATCTTTATCAAATGAGACTAAATAAACATAGAGGGATTATTTTAGTTCGGGGCCTGTTCTCAAGACTGGTTTGAAATAAATCAGGATTAAATCAAGATGGAAATCACAGAAGGCTAAAATAAAGTTACCTTGTTATGGGATCAACTTTGACTTAAAACTGAACTTTTTAGAGAATGTTTCTTTGCATCCTAATTAGTATTGGCCGTGGAGTTATGCAACTAACCAGTTAATGTTGTGAATTTACAAACTTCTTACAAGCTTCTTCGTTTGACTGGACAGACGACTGAGCAGCACTCAATCTGTCACGCTTTCCTGTTTCTTTGTGCGTGCTGCCAAATGACAGCTGCAGCACTGAAATCAGACTTACAAGTGACAGTTTTTCACTTCAGATTATATTTTTTTAGAATTAAAGCGATGTAAAAACATGTAACTGCACAAGTCTCTTCTCTGCCACTGATCACTTTGTTTCTCGTTTTTATTCACAAGGTTTGGCTTTTTACTTTAATGTTGTAAGTTATTCTAAAAAGAGAAGAACCCTGTGGCGCAAGTGCTTTGTTAACAACAAATGAGTGTGGGTGGATGAGTTTTAATCAATTAATGTGTTCCTCAATGGCAGTTAAAACCAAAGAGAAAAAAGCACAAACTGAACTTTTTAAATATAGTTTTACTACTGAGATTTAAACCAAATTTCAAGATTTAAAAACAGAATTCAAGATACACAAGATATAGACACTGTTTGTAGTTAGTGGCATCGTTTCCCAAATAACTGGTGCCCCCTGCTGGTGTGAATGTAGCAGATACAATGTTGTAATGTAATGGTAGATAATGCGCTATTTTGAGCAGCACCAAAACACTGGAAACTTTGATTGTACAATTGCGCAATATTCTACTATTTTGGCTGGATTTCACTTGTCAGGCCAGGCAAGAGAAGTTTTATAGAGCACAATTAGTACACAAAGTAATTCAAAGTGATATGCAGAACAGGAAAAGATGCATTCAAATCACAAACAGATAAAAACATGAGGTATCAATAGAATGCAGATAAAGTTGGTTGAAATAAGTTAAGATTTTAAAATGCTACGTTATTTGTATTCTTTACTTTACTCTAATGTACACTGTTTTACATTTTTATAAACTGCATTGTGTTTTTACTTTATTACTTGTTTTGAATTGTGTTTTAAACTCTGTAAAGCACTTTGAATTGCAGTTTGTATGAATTGTGCTTTATAAATAAATTTGATTTGATTTGATTTGATAAAGGTGATTGTAACATGAGACACAAACGATTACACAACACCAACAGCACAACAGAATGACTTTCTTGGGCGCTCACTTGTCTCTTGTCTTTAGGTTCTTTCAACGTGCAGCTGCGCCCCCCTGAGGTCCTATTTAAAGTCATCTTCTGGCTGGGCTACTTCAACAGCTGCCTCAACCCCATCATCTACCCCTGCTACAACCGTGAGTTCAAGTTGGCCTTCATCCGCATCCTCCGCTGTCAGTGCCACCAGAGGAAGCGCCCGGGGTGGAAGGCCTACAGCTACCGCTCGTCCAACTTCACCTCGTCCGGACACTCGCGAAAGGACTCCGCCGACCACAACTCCGGCTGTCTGAACGGGAGCCAGCACACCCTGTCCTCCGCCAGCCCGAGTCCCAGCTACCTGGGCAAAGGCCTGCCCCCGTGTCCCGAGGGAGAGGCGCTCTTCCTGTGGGGCACCAGCACCCCGACCGCATCCACCCCAAACCTGCTTCCCGGGACGCCCACGGACTGTGAGCCCGTGGTGGTCAAACCAGAGGTGACCAGAGGGAAGCATAAGGACGCGCCTGTGAACGTGTTTTCCTTCACCTTTGGGAAATTTAGAGACAGCCCAGGTATTAACAAAGACAGCATTGTGTCTACAGTGGACATAGTGTGACCTGGACACTGATCAGGTGTAACTGTTGAACCGGTGGTCAGAGATCTGTGTGGTGAACGGTGACTTTAATATTCATCAATGCGGGATCACGCGTCGTCTGTTCTCCACTGTCTTTCCCTGGACCTTTTTGAGCCCTGAAGAACGTGAACACTTCTACAAAATCACTTGTCCACTTTGGGGCCAAACTGGTTCAATCATTGGATAATGGGGTTTGTCATGTGAGTGGTCAAAAGGCCACCCCGATGCCTGTTACACGGCGGTCAGACATCTGTTTGTGGTCAATAATTGATGGAGATGTTAATTCTGCTGCTGTAAACCTATGTTCCATTTACTGTAGGCTTAAAGAGTGGATAGAAAGACATCCGGGGAAATGCATGAAATGTTAAGAACTATTTCAAGGCAGAGGGATCATCACATCCTCGGCACAACATAAATGTACTTTGAACTTAAAATGTCCTTTGGTTGATTTCATTACATTGTCACAAATTCACTTTATTTGTTCATAATATGTGGTATATATTAAGTAAAACTGTGCGCACAATAATGATATAAGTTTGATGTCTTGTGTTGAAGATGTTGTTGCTGTTTGTACCAGAATGTGATTGAGACAGGAATAAAATTGTGTTCAAAGGTTGTGGATTTTTATTTTTTAATCATCTGATTTCTGAAAGCTTTGTCTATCCATCCTCATTAAGATGAAGTCAGTGTGGACAGAACAAAGACACTGAGGCTGTTGTTCATTGGAAATGTCTGTCATCTTTGGCCCGGAATTAAGTTGATCTCTTCTTGGCATCTATTAAAGTGCAACCAATTCACTAAAGTATTATCCTTCCAAATAATACTGTTATAACTGACTTGATCCTTTCAGGTCACACACCGATCATCCTTATGCCCTCTTCTTTGAAGCTGTGCACTTCTCTGTGAGCTCCCACACAAGGTTTTGACAAGGAAAATCAAGGCTATTAAATCCATGGCTGGAAAGCAACTCAATACAAATACTCAAGTTACTGTAATTGAGTCGATTTCAGGGTAATTGTACTTTTTGAGTCGATTTTTACCATGTACTTGTAATTGAGTAAAATTCTACACTGTAATTGTAATTCAAATCACAGGAATGACTGTGTTGGCCGACTGTCCTGCAAATCCCAATTGTCCTAATCCACGTGTCACTTCTGTCTCTCCAGCTTTCTAAACCCCCAAACTCTGAGCTCTGGTAATATGCAGAGTGCAATTCATAACTGGTAAATTCACTTTACACAGTATCACGTTTGGTATAAAAGTATGATCAAAATTGCTTCTAAAATCCCATTGAAAAATATCAAGATTTGAGTTTGATTGATTTTTTTCACATGCTCTTGTAATTGAGTACATCCACAGCCATGTAACTGTACTTTTACTTGAGTACCGGTACACATTTTTCTACCTCTGATTAACTCTTTCGACTGGTGTTGCCTTTGGAGAGATTTATGCCAAATACAATAAAGTTTTTCTTCCAGACAAGTGCCATCATCATTCATTTGGCATTACCGCTTTCCTCTGTTATTCCCTTCCTGCAAAGCCTGCTCATCATGGTCATCATTGCACAGATCCAGAGCCCCGGGACTCCTGATGATGTGGTACAGCCTGAAGTGCTCAGCGGACAGCTGGCGTTTCGGACATAACTCCTGCCAAGTCCATATTCTGCTGTCTGTCTGCCGTGTGATGTGTCGGCGTGTTGTCCATTATAATCTGAGCTGTTGCTTTGCGTCCGACCCTCAGCAGAATGTTCTCCAGACGGCTTGGCTTGACGCTGGCTTTTCTTTGCTGGATTCTGCTTCTGGTTCTGTTTGTTGTGTTTTTTTTTTTGAGCATGGACACCTCAAATCTCAATCTGTTGATGTTCAAATCTGTCTGGAGTCCCGCCCGGCCCCATTAGCCACTGCATCTCCAGCAGATCTATCCTTCTTCAACTCTATTTTATCTTGTTTGCTTAGTGTGGGAAAACAGATGAATTGGACCTATAAAGTTGGCTGTTGGAGAAGGATTTAGTCACCAGCGCATTGGACAAATGAATATGTGGAAGCACTTAACTGCAGCATTTCTAATATTAATGTCCTTTTAACAATACATTATAAAAAGTGATATGAATATTATCTTCAAACGAGTCTATATTTTAAACAGTTCAAGTGTTGTTCTTCCCCAGAAGACTTTTACTTGCCCAGTGTCCCAAATAAATACATTACACTGCAAATAAGATGATTGTTTCTTGGCAAAAGCGAGGTGTTTCCTTTGCTGCAGCTGGAGGGCACCTGCCTCTATTCCTTAGACTATTGACATAAAGCAATAATTTTACACTTTTTGTTCTTCTATTGAAAATCTCATTCTATGGATTTTTGTTTGAAGTGATAACTTTCTGGAGGTGGAAAGTCACCGACATGATTCCATGGAAATAGAAAGTTAAAACATACAACAGAACATTCTTAAGGTGATATTAAGGTGGATATGTCTTATGCCAGACTGTGGAAAATCGTAGCCATGAACGAGTCAGGTTTGTGAAGATGCAAGCCCGCTCACTCATTATACATGTTTTGTGCAAAAAAACATTCAAAATAACCAGGGACCTTCAAATGCATCATTTATTCCCACAGATGAAAAGTAACAATATTCAAGTAACTGTAATTGAGTAGATTTTTTTGATAATTGTACTTTTTTTGAGTATAATTCTAGCATGTGATTGTAATAGGTGACATTTAAAATCACTATGAGTAAAGCTCAAGTCCCAATCACAACAGCTGTCTCACCTCTGTCCCTGCTCCTCTCTGAACACACAACACATGACTGCATCGTCTGCTCTGATTGGCCACAGCTCAAAGAACATACAGATTGCTGCTTTAAACCATGTACTATGTTTATTTATTGAAACTCTTTTTTCTAATTTAGTGTTGTATAAAAGACTGATCTAGAATGATTATGAAACCACGTTAAAAAGTAACCAGTAACTAGTACTCAGAGTAGTTTATCTGAGTAGTTTATCCTTGCACACTTTCAAGTTCAATTTTGGCAGCAGTACTTGTACTTGTAATTAAGTACATTTAAGTGTACTTTTAATTGAGTACAAATTGTCAGTGCCTCTTTCCACCACTGTTCATTTCATCACTTAAAATGTCAAAAACAAAAGTTCACTATTACATCAGCTGCGTAACTAAACTAAACTATTTCCTGACTAAATGTATCACAAACAAAAATAATACAAACTCAGACACATATCCCTGCAGTTTATGCATGTCTCCTGTCTCATTTAGACATCTTAATTTACATTCTACTTGTAACGTGCTCATGCCATATGTAATCCCCCCTCACTCTGTTCTTTAACACTGCCACATGCTCTGACTTGCAGCCCGTTCTCGTCTCACTGAACAAACCTGGTAGTGACAGCAGGGAAAATTCTTGAAATGATTTCCCAGTTACTAAGTCGTTTCAAAAATGACAGAAAGGCATTGTGTAACGTCAGCTGTCCTTGTAACTTGTTGGTTGGTTAATGTGCTGATAGAGGAGTAATATCTGAAAGAAAGAAGAAGAAAAAAAAAAGGAGGAAGCAGTTTGATCACATTTTGCCTCGCCCCCTTTTCAAAGTGTCATAAACTTGTGCCTGGTTTCTTTCCACTGCTCTTTTCCATCATGGCTTTCACAGGGAAATATGAACTGGAGAGTCAAGAAAACTATGTGGAGTTTCTAGAAGCAATAGGTAAATAAATACAGAAAATACAGCTGTAGAAATGATACTTTTACAGAATTTGGAGTTAGACTTTCTTCTTTGCAGGGCTCCTCAAAGCAAAGACAGACCATAAAGTCATCACAGACGTGCAACAAGATGGGGACAAGCTCACTTGGACTCAAACTGTCCCAAACTGGACCTGGTCTAATACCTTCACTGTGGGCCAAGAGTGCGAGCTGTCCACAATGACAGGGGAAAAATTCAAGGTGGGTGTAATTGATTTAGACGCTTAACAATAACTGGACATTGATGGTTTGACCTTTGGCCTTGACCTACAGGCCCCAGTCACTTTGGAGAGCGGCAGGATTTCAATTCAATTCCCCCAGTATCATTTGACAGCAGAGATTGTCGACAATAAACTCATCATGGTAAGACTGCACCCTCAAACATGTCACTTTCTTTTTTTTAAGGAATCTTGTCTTGTTTAATCTCAAATAGTGACAACTTGAAGACTGTTAAATGTGTGTATTTGTGGTATAAAACTGAATAGGTTTTGACTTTCTTTTGTGGTGGAACTAGACTTGTGTAACGGCAGGGGAGAAGGGCGTGACGTTCAAGCGGGTGAACAAGAGGATCTGAGGCAGCACGAAAGAACATGTCGTGGGGAAACTACAAAAGGAGCCAGTAAATTATGTGCAGATGATTCAGAATGTGTCAGAATGTATTATGACATGTCGTTGTATGTGAGAATTGTTAGTAAAAGAAAAAATAAAACCCCAAAAAAATCTTAACAGGGTACAATGTGTTTGGTTTTCTTTCTGCTTGAGTTATATGAGGGCTATATTTGAAAATTAAAAAATAAACCAGTGGTGACTTGCTGCAAAACCAGACACTGAAAACATCCACTCATCGTCAAAACTCATCACTTTTTGATTGACCTCGAATCCATGAATACAAATATGAGGACGCTTGAGAGTAACATTAAATAATCTAGTAAGGGAGGCAAACTACAGTCCAGGAGAAGAGAAAAACACTTTGCCTATGATGAATTTGAGTCATTTTGGATATGTCTTCTGTTGTGAACCAACCATTAATGCGCCTGTCCTTGAGCTCCTTGTGACCACATGAGGCATTACTGGTCTTGAGAGCTCTTGATGCACTTTATTGAGCAAATTCAATGATTGAGTCATAATTGAGCAGGGGAGTTATGAGTTCAGTTTTACAAAGAGCCTCTATTCTGTGTTTGTTGAATAGCTAGTGATTGAAAACAATGACAATGTGGTTGTAAGAGCTTTTTTAATAGCCCATCCTTACCCTCTCTAATTAAGAACAAAAACTGGATCAACATCCTCAGCCCAATTAAGGAGTCTTTTATGTGATGGGGTTTGAGCAAATGTCAGTGTGTTATTAAACACTCAAGGACACACTTGCTCTGGTTTGGTCCAGGTTTGAGCCCAGGTTAGTCCAGTTTATTCCTGAGTAGACTTGGTTTGGTTTCTTCTCAGTCCTGGTTTAGTTCCAGGTAATATTAACCATAGTATTTAGTTTAACAGATTGATAATAGTGATTTGACTATAAAGGCCTTTTGGTGAAATCCCAAATTGATTACTGTGTATAATGTATTGTTGAACATATATGTGTATATTTGTGAGAGCATCTATACGTATATGAGTGAGGAGACTTGCTATATTGAATTATTAATAATAGTTTTGCCCTCTAAGTTAAATAACAAATACAAACCGTTTCTAATTTGGTTTATTCTTAGACTTTAGAGGATATTTTAAAGATAATTTCAGTAGAATCCTCATTTTAACAAATGTGCGTAAAATGTGAGTTGCATTATCTTGTGGTCACCACTAGATAGAGCTCTAGTCATTAAATATACTGCCCAGAGTGAGACCAACTCATACACAGGATCTGCTACTCCGTTTCCGTTGCAATTTCCCTCTTATTCTAATGTCAAATGAAACCAACCGATGTAAGTCAGAGTAAAGTTTGTGGCTTGTCGGTCTGACTGAATCCACTTTCATTGCTTGGATAAAAATGATTTAGGACAACTTACAAAGTCTTATGGGTTTGTTAGGAAGACAGGAAAACCATCCAAATGTCCAGCATCCGGTAGTGCTGCATTTCCCTCTTCTAAATGTCCTCTGCTCACACAGTCTGGGAGAACATGGTGGATTAACACTCTTGTCCTCAAAAGATATCACCATCATTAATGTTAGATGATCAAACTACGTCACTTTTGTGGTGGAGGGAACGTCATCTGCTCATATTGCTTTGCCTTGAATGTTCCATAATATCATATCAAACTCATCTAATTTACATTTATTCAAATAAAAGTATTTACAAGTTAATTCTCCACATATCTGGCCTGTAACTTGGCCAGGTCATATCACTGGCTTGTCTCCATGGAGATAGATGGTTTAATGCCATGATCAAATCAATACAAATGTAGTCA
Source organism: Eucyclogobius newberryi (assembly GCF_026437365.1). Lineage (NCBI taxonomy): Eukaryota > Metazoa > Chordata > Actinopteri > Gobiiformes > Gobiidae > Eucyclogobius > Eucyclogobius newberryi. The sequence continues at coordinate 23,065,093 of NW_027315735.1, read as the reverse complement.
GTTGCTTACTCAATATTTTTGCATTAAATTATATTTTTTATTTCATTTTCTTTACTCTATTCTATTTGTATATACTAAGATTTTGTTCAAATAAAAACTCTTTTGAATAGTTATGTATCTTTATATTTTTTAAGCATATTTTCTATTCTCGTGCTGTTCTTGTGCTGTGTTTTAACACTGGAGTTTCAACCCTGGAATTTTCCCATTGTGGGACAAATAAAGGTTCTCTTATCTCCGTCCCAGTATCCAGCTGAGCAAAAATGCAGTAAAAACACAATTGCCATGTGTTAAGGAGTAGTTCTCTATCAGCTCAGAAGATAAAACCCTACATAGTTGGCTAAACCAAAGTAAATGCGGAGAGTATGAAGTTGCTATGTTATGCCACCTCCTTCTCCCACTTTCCCCTCTAGGACACATGACAGGCCTGACTGGGAAACAATAGTTTACAAGAGAATGAACCATTAGCACATAAACAGCCTCCAGCACAGCATTCTACTCCCTCCAGAGCCCCGCCCTCTACAGATGGGCAAATGAACTCCAGAGGCAAGTGTACAGAAAGATTACAATTATTACCCACTGAATCACTCTTAAGACTGGATAAGCTACTTCCAACTCTGTGACCAGACTTTGGCAAACAAGACAAGGCAACTTTTCATAATAATAATGATAGTGTTTGGTATCTAAGGAAACTGAAGGGAAAAAAAGAACTTCATCACATTCATTTGGGCTTGAAAGACTCAACAAAAGCTCCGGACTCCACTGTTTAATCCAGGCGTTTACTGTATGTGGTATAATGTCTGTCGTGTCCGCTGAAATACAATCAACCCGCTATGAGCTACGTTCACAAGCGAGTAGGCCGTAATGCAGAAGAAAAGGCCAAGTTTCCATAATGTTAATATCTTTACGAGCCTCATCATTAAGCCTCCCCTGCGTGTTATGTATTCATTCATGATTGCATACAGTAGAGCCCCAGATAACAGAGCATTTGGTTTGCTCACAAAACGAGAAAGGGTCACATTGTTACTGGAAATGAGTCGAAGCTGAATAATCTTACTCATCTTTATACAGTAGTCTCTTGTTTTTATATTTTCAAGGCTGAGTACAGTGTTTAGCCGTAAAAACGGCATCACTTACAAATGAACCCTCAAATGAACATATTCAGAATTTTCAATAGGTTAAATTTAGTAAGTAGGAGGTAGTTTAGTTAAAGCACATTTAACATAAAACATTGTTGCCTCATTGTAAAAAAATAAATAAAGCATGTAGTTGTGGTAGTATATTATAAACAGAACTGATAAAACATTTACTAGTTATACGTGTATTTGAATGGACATATACCTTGTAACAAACACGATATAAAGATCATGTTTTCCTTCTAGGCCCGTCTCAGAAGCAGCGGTTTTCCCAGGAGAACCATCTGCAGCGTCGAAACGAAAGACAACACGATCCATTGACAGTGTGGTTCAAATGCATGTTTATTTTTTCCATGGCACATTTGATAAATGAGCTTTTTTTTTTTTTTTTTAAATCAACCAGTGTCACTTAACACTACAGTTTGTTACAAAAGGATATAAAAATATAAGCTGAATATTCATGTTCTTATTTATGTACTACTATTGCCGGTGTTGTATTTGTTGAGGAAAATGGCAAAACTAGCATTCAGTCCGTCTATCACTGGTGGTGGCTGCAATATGCAACATATTCACCAATAACAGTAAAGACCTGGCAACGGCAAGTCAAATAACACATTAGAAATAACTTACAACTTTGAACCAGAGTTGTGAACCAAACAGTGATGGCGGTTTTAACATAATATAATGTATTGCACTTTGACACCCCTATGAAAATCTGCCCACGATTAAAGAAAAACAAATATCCAGTCTACTAATAGCATAAACATAAAAAATGGGAAAATGAATGTAAAAACTCTACAAAACTCAAAGCATTGTGTGTGCTTGTCAGTAACTATTTAGTAAAGGTTAGTGAGCTGGTGTCATCGGGAAAGGCACTGATGCAGAGGATGTCCAGTGTCCAAAGAAACTAAACAAATGAAATTAGCATCAGTAAAGCAACTACTACAGAAGTTGCTGTTTGTTTTCAGTCAGTAGCTAGTGTTATGGTCCAGTGATGAAAAAGGGAACGCCTGAGCCCCCACAGATGCATTATAATAGCATCCGCTTAAAGCACAACTGTGAGTAATAAAAATGTCTTTACCCTTTTAACCTGAGCCAGAAAAAACAGAAGTACAAACAAAACAAACTAGTGGAACTGGTGTGTCCCATGTGGTATAAACTCTACACTAAATAAAAAAGAAAAGTAAGACATTATAAATAAAAGCTATGGTGTGGTTCAATGGCATCGTATTCAAGTAATCATATTTTAGTCCCTGATACTTAGTGGTTCATGTAAACATCGTCAACACAGACAGAACCAACAGTTCATAAAAGGCAGCAGCAATTCATCTGTACAACACACAATCAAACACAAGTCTTCTTCACTGAGGGTCCAGTCACATTGAAGTGGCTTCAAATCTTTGAACTAAGCTGGAGACATTGGGATCACAAACGCTGTGAATTTAGAAACACCAAATTCTCAGTTTAACTTTGGAGTAAATGTTTAGGTGAGGGCAGAAACACATAAGGTCCCTCGTGTAGGACTGATCAGGTGAGAGCAATAAACTGGAAAACTATTCTGTCAATCACAGTGACGAGTTCAATTTCAAAGAGCACTGAGCAGCTCTGATTTTGGAGGTGAGAATACAATTAAAAACAGCAGCAAAACGTGCTGAGAGATTCCCGAAAGTAAAATGGACTCAGTTTCACCAAACTGAGTGAGGCACTGAATGAGGAGGGTTCATCTCATTCACAGTGATGGCAGATTCAGAAACCAGTGAAAAATGGCCAGTGAGTGTCATTCACACAGCAGAGCCTTGGTCACGTCAGAGTGATGACATCCACTGGGTCCGTTTTGCCTTTGGCCCTTTGTTTGCGTTTGAGGCGTCTCTGGGACAAAGAGGAGTTTGCAGGAGCAGAAGGTGCAGTGCTGGTGACGGAGAGAGAGAGGTCTGTAAAAGGATTTTTGGCTGGAACTTGGGACGGAAGCATTGTGGTGCACTCCCTCTCCGTCTCCTGGCGTCACCTGTCGAAGCAGCCCGCTGTGAAGGTGTGGTGGGCTCCCAGGTATCCCCCGCTGTAGGCCATGCTCAGACAGTGGCGTGGCTCTGTAGCCAGGGCCATCTGCATGGAGAGGGGCCCCTGCAGAGGGAGGCCCCGGGAGACGGGCTGAAGGCCAGAGCTGAGGGCCGAGTACGAGGAGAAGGTGGGCGCTGGGGGCACCACTGGAGCTGCTGTTAAGAGACTCATTCTGTGGTTCTGGAGGAAGTCCTGAGAAACACTGACCACAGGAGCCAGGGCCTGCAGCTGTGACAGCGACGGGGAATGCTGGGAAATATGTGGGAAGGCATCAGGCTGAAAGAGCAGCTGTGGAGTGGAGGTCGTAGATGAGGAGGGTCTCTGAACAGCAGACACAGGAGAGAGATGAGCGGAGTGCTGAGGCTGCAGCGAGGACAGCCTGTGCGGTGGAGTGGACTTGCTTTTATTGGCCTCTTTCACATCGTTGTCATGGGCTCTGTACAAAAGAACACAGCACTCAGTTCTGATCAGGAAGATGAATACAGATCAAAGAGTGAAACACAGGTGCTCATTAATAAAACACACAGATGCTGCTGTGCATTTGTTAACCACGTTTAAATCCGTTTTCATCTTACATCTTTAATTGGATGTTTTTTTCTTAATTCCTAATTAAAAAGGTGTGACGTTATAAGAGCTGGACATCTCCCAGGTAAGCTGGCAGTACTTACAGCAGCATGAGCTCGATGCACTGTGTGAGGTGGTCCCAGGTGTAGCCCGTGAGGAGGTGCAGAGCCGTGGTCCAGCTGGGGCTGATCTGAAGGCAAATACGAGATGCAGCGATGCAGGCAGCAGCGACTTGAGACGGCCGGAAACTCAGGAAGGCATGGTCTATAAAGAGCCAGAAATGTGCTGTGGTTAAAAACAAACACTTAAATACTTCAAGAACTTTGAAAAAGAAGCACTCTTGACTCACCCTGCAGTGAAACTTCCAGGAAATAGTGTGTGTACTTGTCCATAAAGGCCTTGGTCTTGGAGAAGGACGACAGGGGCCAGCCGTTGTACAGGTCTCCCTCCTGCACGGCGGCGTGGAGGTAGTAGTCGATGAAGTGTGCCGGAGTGGGCATGCAGAGGTTCCAGCCAAATGTCTCCAGCAGCAGCAGCTCCATTTTGATCAGGTCCCGTTTGTTGAGTACCAGGTTCAGGCTGCACATGAAGCCTAAAGAGTTCAGCTGCTCCAGTTTGGGGACACGGTCCTCCTTCTCCTCAAATTTACCTGAAAAGACACAAGTGCTACTAATTAGCTTTGAACGAGGTGCTACTCATGAGCGGAAACCAACTCTTCAGAACACCATTTGCAGCACAAATTAGAAAAGAACAAATTTGAAAAAAACATTTCTAATTATTGTAAACTAAAGGATCGTACAGGAATCTAGACATGTGTCTTTACAAAGCAATAAATAGTGAGTTTATTTAAAACCAGCACTCACATTCCTCTGGCTTATCATGACCAGGACCATAAGCTACAGGAAGCAAAAAGGTGAAAACAGATGGCCTTGGATCCAGCTATTAAAACACTAATGTATTTGGTCTCAAAATCCAGACAAAAGCCTTGTAATATTATGTACACATCACATGGGATGTCACACACTACAACACTACTGCTGTGGCTAAAGGACTCAAAGATAAGATCATTAGTGAACATCTGGATGGAACCCTGAGACAGGAAGCTAATGATCTCTCTGCAGCATATGAGCTCTTCATATGGATTACACGTGTTAACACTTCCTACAAAACTGAGCAGTCTGGGCCATGTTTATTCCCTCAAACACACAAATATAAAAGATACGCCAGGTCAAAGAGGCCCCTGCCATCCCAAGAACACCTCCTCTCATAGCAACAGCCCCAAAACCTCCTCCTCCCATAGCAACAGCCCGAGGCATGGAGCAGTGACCAATGAAGGGGAGTCACTCTTCCTTTAATCCCTGCCTCCACTGGGCCTCTTCTCCACAAAGTTAAGAATGAGGGAGAGGGGTGTCGTGTTACTCTGATACCGGCGACTGGGCTCTGGCTTACACCTAACATTAGAGAGATTGACAATGAGATATAAAACACTCAATTGGTAAATAAGAAGTTATGAACAGTAATGAATACCCCTGAAAAGTCTTTCCCTTTTCTTTTGAGAACTGTTGAGACGTGTTTTTCATAAACTTAGACTATGATTGCCTCCTATAGCCTAATTTTCTCTTCATACTAAAAAAGCAAGAAGAAATAAATGAAAAAGATCTGAGGCACAATAAAGACTTACAAAAGTGCTTTCTTTTATTATTTTCTTGTTAAAATAAGGAGCCAGTGATGCAGCTGAGTGCTCCCAGTAAATGAAGAGCAACTTTGCAAGAACAGTTTTGAAAAATAGTCTAGAAGTGTTTTTTCTTTTGATACCATAGTTGAGGGTATTTGCTCAAGAATGGATGGGATAATGTTTTATTGCACTAATATTGATTTTGCTTTTGCTTTTGAAAACACTTCTAAACCGTAGTAGTATGCCTTTAAAATAAATCAAATGGCACTTATTCTCTTCAAATATTTTCAAGGACTGATATTTACTCAAAATCAATTAAAGGTCGTGTGTGCAAGAGTTTCCCATTGAATTCTGCCGTTAGTTGTAAATGTACGTATTTTATTATCATCTTGTTAGGTAATGCAGATTTATTTTGTTGGTAGACATGTGCATCCTTATGAGCGTAACACCTTCCTCCGAGTGCGAGTTTTACCACTGGAGTTGCGAGCCTTCTTTGAGCCGACAGGAGCGGGTGGAGCGGAGTCGGGGCTTGAAGGGTAATTAACGCGGAGGCAGTAATGGCGTCTGCACCAGAACAGGAAGTGCTGTGGAATAGGCCCCCTCTCTCACCCTCCTGGGCTCTCGGGCCGCCGTTTGTGTCCACGCACAGACGGACCCATCATAAAACACAAACCAGTCTCCTGCAGACCCTCCCAGAGAGACACAGAAACAAAGTGCGAGTCTATCTGCTCATTGTTACTGTGATGCTAGTGCGGGTTTACAGGCGCGCGTGGGCCAGAGCGCAAGGGGCTTTAAAAGACATCAAAGGAGAAATATAAGATTCGAAGAACTGTACCACGGCGCCTCCCCGGGGTGTAAGGCAAAACTGTGTGTGTGCATTCATTTGAGTCGGCTGCACAACCGCCGCCACTGAGGGCTGCAATAAAAAAAAAGCAATGAGTGGCAAAACTCTACTTGGGCTTTGGCATAACATGTGTTTAATATTGCTGTGGAAAACCTGGAGGCGAAGCAGGCTGGTTCATTAGGCAACTGCAGACAATTATCATTTCCATTTTGATAAAACTGATACAAATGTCTTTTGTCGGCTGCATTCCTCCGCGGTGACTGGACTCTACCTGGAATGCATCACCCGTGAGACGCAGCCACTGACACAGGCTCACATGAGGGTACTAACAGTCAACTATAGACAAAAGTGTGAGTATGCTATGAAATTTGAGTTAATGCGACAAAATAGACAAATTAAAAAGCTTTTTACATTTAGGCTTACTTCTTTAACAACAAGTTGGCTATAAATAAATAATTGTACTTGCATTTTGATTTATATTTGTGGTAATCATGATCTGGGCAATACAGACTCTAAAACGTAAATACGAAAAGACCTTTTAGAACTTGAACTGGTGGCCTTTAGTCGTTTAATCGGTCGATTATGTTTTAGTCGACAATTTTTTAAAGTTTAGATTAGAAGTATCTGATGAGTATTTTAACTTTAACTAACTGACTAACAAATACACAGCTTTCGAGGAATTTGTTGGGTCAATAGTTTTTAAATGAACTTCCACTTCCACACTACTGTCCTCTTTAGTCGACTAATCAATCAACAGGGCATAGCTTTCTTTAATCGAGCTAGAATTTCTTCAGTCCAATTTATAACATGTAAATTGCCAAAAATCCTAAACAATTTCATATTTTCATCATTAATACATTGGTAAATATTCTCCACCTAGAAGCCTCAAGTCACCATTTGTATTTCATTTAAAAAGGCATAATGTACAAGACTGACCAATAATTGAAAGAAATGATAAATAGATGCCGACCTCCTTTTAATCGTATTATTTTTTTAGTTTCTAAGATTATACTGTGACCATTAGAGTAAAGGATTATACTGTGACCATTAGAGTAAAGATCATCCATTATCTGATTAAGCTTGACAGGCCTAGTGTGGCGTGTTTGGGAGAGGGGTGAGGGGCAGTGGGTGAGGCCGGCTCTTCCCAGGTGTGTAGGAGGTGGGGCTTTAAAGATGGGGGCAGTTGAGAAACTTGAAACCAACTGACAGAACAAACAAAGCGTATCAGCACATCTCTCAGTGGCTTTCCTTTTCAGTAGCTCACTTCCACTCGCCGCGCACATTAATTATAAATTGGGGGTTACAGTCTTTGTTACTCCTGCCTCCCAGAAAGCTGACGGAGTTTAGAACTGCTGCCTTTTTCTGTGCTCCATCTTTCATTGGGTTGTGAAGTTTGTATACATTTCATCAGAGGCTCTAGCTGCCCCGGCGGCTCGCACATTGTTGGCCGGGACCACCTTTGACCCCTGATGCAAATGCCTGTGTGACCAGGGGGAGTCCAGCCTTATGTATGTATATGAGCACGCATCACAAGGACGCTGTGTGCCCTGTCAGGAGGAGGCACTGGGGAAACAGGACAAACAAAACCTTTGGACCACGATAGAGCCCAGGGAATATTTAGAAGCACTTCAATTGATGCATTGCCCCTTCATTTTTAACAAGCTAAAAGTGCACATGAACAAAAACTCAAAGGAAAGTACTGCGTATTTTGTGTAGGTTTGGAGCACCCTGTCGAGAGGCTCAGTTCTAACCTGTCCTATTGGAGCTGCCACCACTACCTCACCCTCTATTCTCCTGCTCCACATCAGCCCTTTGAAGTGCACTCACTCCCTGCCCCCCAGGAACACAAGCCTTTCCTCTGCTGCTGTCCCAGGACCCTGCTCTGGTGAGCCGCTGCGGCTCAAGGTGGAAAAACAGACCTAAGCTCAGTTCTGTGTCTCAAGGTCATAAAAACAACAGGACTGTGTGAGTTCTGCAGGTCTAGAACCAGACTGCACTCATCCATGTTCCACTCAGACCAGCGTCCTGCCTGCTCGCCCCTCCCCCTCCCACTCGCACTGACAGGCTTTTGTTTGAGGCCTGACTCGAGGAGCATATGGCAGGTGCCCCTCAGCACACAGCTCCTCCCCCGATTCCAGGACCTCTCCGGGAGCACCCTGGACCCAGTCTGACTGTGACACAGTGTGCAGGCATCACCCATTCAGCTTCACTGAGCATGAGGACCCAAGCTGCAACAAAGAAACACCAAACGTGCTCTGGTCGTCTGTGCCCAAACAAACACCATCAGACCCTTCATTTAATTTCCCCAAACCGATGTGCTTTAACTAATCATCAGTGTGTCAGGAGAATAACAGAACAGCAGAACTTTGAGAACCTCTTATAAAAGAGCTCGTCTCAGGAACAAACTTAATCCTTGTATCATTGGAAAAGTGTGTGTAATCTTCCTGCTGCCACTGAAAAACAGCTCCTCATGCACCACATGAATGCTCCGGCACACACAGCAGCCTAACAGGATTAAACAGAGACTGCTGAGTGATACAAAAGAGGCAACGATTAATTAAGTGGACAGAGAAACCCAAAGATTTTTTAAAACAGACTATGTAAGAGTGTCAAACGACCTGGGGAGGCACTTCAATAACTAGGCCAGATTCAAAAGCACCTCAGGAGAGATAAAAACCAAGACAACCCGGAATCAAACACCCTTTCAAGCCCTCATCAATCAATGACAGAGTCCCTAAGGAGCCACAGGAGAGAACTTATCCCAAAGAATGAAATGATTCACAAACTCTGATTCATCAGAAGCAGAACTGATGAAGATCTTCTGACCTGAGAGGGCTGCTGTATTAGACCAGGAGAAACTCAAAACTATTCTGAGCCTCTCCAGAGATTACGTCTGAATAAAATAAAACCTCTTTCAAGTCTCATTCAAATGTTCCCTGCCACAGACTGCTCTGATTACAGAGACGCACACACACAGGGCCCTCCCGAGTGAACAGCGCTCGCTTCCAGACTCCCACTTCGATGGCATCATTAGTCTAATTACCCATGATGCCGAGGGCCGCATAATGTACAGAAAACCTCAGCCTGTTAATCACCACATAGAGAGACATGCTAATAACGGCCACACAGACCAGCCACATTTGCATAAGAACAACAGGAAGATCCTGGTTAGATTCTGCAGATACATACGAAATGTGAATTACAAAACCTCGACACGTTGATCAAACTTTACAGCAAGACTACATAATTATATAGAGATAGAGATAGAGATAGAGATAGAGATAGAGATAGAGATAGAGATAGAGATAGAGATAGAGATAGAGATAGAGATAGAGATAGAGATAGAGATAGAGATAGAGATAGAGATAGAGATAGAGAGAGAAAGGGTGCAGGTCATGTCAATGTTCAGGATTTCACACATGCAAAGAAAGAATCTTCATCTACTTTATGTGAGTTCAGGAGAGACGAGCTTCAGGAAGTACTTCAGACTTTACCCTGTGTGCAAAACAACATTCATAGCTTCTATTCTGATTGTACCGGTCCAAGGTTCCCGTGTGTGAATTTGTTTACTAAAATACTAAAACTGATTGTTGCGATTTTAGAGTGTACTTAGAGCATACGTGTACTTACTGGCCAGGAGCAGACAGGAGAGGGCAATGACGTAGAGCTGCTTCACGGCCACATCGTAGTGGTCCATGAACAAGTCAAGCAGGTACACAGCGAGGTGGCGTGCCGTGGGACAAAGCTGGTAGCGATTACTCAGAATGGCCAACAGGTCGGCGAAGTAGCGCCGCATGCCGATCTGCGGAGAATGGGCCCGGTACACAGGTAATTTCAGCTCCTGTGGAGAAGAGGAACGAGCCATGAGGGCAGTGTAAACAGACTTGTGGTGTACAGACTGCAGGAGAAGAGTGAGCCCTGCTGACTGGGTTATACTGCTGTTGGAGAAAACAACTCAAATGTAATAGGAGCATCATAACGCAGCATCATAACGATAGCATCATTATGAAGCTGCTGCCATTGTTTGATTGTAATTTCATTTAATCTGCACACACGGCAGGGAGCAGGAGCTAATTTGGGTGGTGGCAGGGGTCTGAGCACAGGGCTGAGGGGCACACAGGATTACCCGTAGTTTCCACCCCCAGCACATCTCTCATTCATGTTCATTTAACTGAATGTGCTCAAAGTGGAAGACAACTTGGCACATTAGCATTGAATCAGCCGGCAGTGTCGTCACAACAAACCACACAAAATGCTTAATTTAGCTCGTCAAACAAAATCAAACAATCAAGTTGTTGGCAAAAATGGTTGTCTCTGAAGAAAAAAACAAAAACAAGAGCTTTTATTTTTAAACCCTGAATGAGGATCAGAGATTAATATACTTATACTCTAACAGCGAGGGGTCTTTAGAGTATTTCAGAGCAGAAAAACTGAAAACACGTCTGAGCTCTTTTTTCAGGAACACATTTGTATAAAACTGCAACACAAAAGTCCAGTTTTGATTTAATCCTGAAAGTAGAATAATACAATACTGCCTGCAAGTGGGAAAATTATTGTGACTAGTTGACAATAAAAAAAAAAAATCTTAATCATATTCTGATATAGTTTGTTTATGGACAATACAGACTCTAAAACACAAAGACTTTTTATATCAAATCAAAATGTCAAAAATAAACATTTACGGATTTTCATCCAACTATCCAGGACCTTTCAGTCTCCATATTTCAATCTTGAACATTTTTTTAAAAAAAAATGTCAATGTACAACATCATTGTCTTGTCAACTAATCGCTGACTAGTCAACTACTAAATAATCATTCAAAACAACCAACGAATGAGACAGACACTAAAGCCCAATTCACAAATAATTCCCAGTAATTTGCCATGTGCAGATCGCCAGAACACTCAGCTCAGACTCACATTCACACAGGCTTCAGTCCCAGAACATTGCCAGATTTGCTCTGTTCACACTTAATGTGACATTTCTCTCTGTATTCTATCACGAAAGTAATGTGCTGCATCATCTCCATTCACACGTGTGCCAGGTAAATTCACATGTGTCAATGTGTGATCCCCAAACAAGTAGCCAGGCCCAGCACCAGGCCCAGCACCAGGCCCAGCACCAGGCCAAGCACCAGGCCAAGCACCAGGCCAAGCACCAGGCCAAGCACCAGGCCAAGCACCAGGCCAAGCACCAGGCCAAGCACCAGGCCAAGCACCAGGCCAAGCACCAGGCCCAGCACCAGGCCAAGCACCAGGCCAAGCACCAGGCCAAGCACCAGGCCAAGCACCAGGCCAAGCACCAGGCCAAGCACCAGGCCAAGCACCAGGCCAAGCACCAGGTAGCCAGTGCTCCCACACTCTGAGCTGCCCCGCTGCCTGTCCCATCTGCCAGTCTGGGTGCACGGGGCAGCAGGGGCGTTGAGGGGGGACCACAGGGGTGGAGAGAGGTGCCTTTGTGGGCGACCCGCCTCGTAATTAAAGATTCAACAGCTGCCTGGCTCTGATTTGCATGTCTGATCATTTTCCACATGCGACACATCAGGGCTCTGCCGCAGCAAACGTCATTAAGAGCTAGGGCTGCAGGGAGCGGGCACCACAAAGGAAACCCGAGCCAAGTGAGAAGTTTTTAACCAGGCCTCGGTTACTGTGCAAACACTATTCCACAGATTATTTAGGAAAACATTGACTCGATGTTTAAGATCAGAAGGCTCTAAGATACACTGATACAGGAGAAAAATACCTTGTTGGATTTGGAGATGGGTCTTAAACAATAAACTACAACCCATGAACCAAATATAATCTTCTGCCTGAAACACAACTGCACTTTTGACAGCAATGAAAAAGTAACCATCATAAAGTCTCTCTCTCTCTCTCTCTCTCTCTCTCTCGACTCAGTCACAAAAGTCTAAAGAATAAAGCCGAAAGAATTACGCAGACATTCATAATGCCCCATTTACTTCACTGGGGAAAAAGTACTAATACTTTTGCAAATTCTGCAAAAAGTACAAGTTTTTCAAATGTCAAAAGTGATAGCACACGTACTACTGCGAAAGCGATCATAATGAGGTATAACATGTTGAAATCGGTTGAAGCGTTAAGGAGTTGAAACTGGCTAAATGGAAAATCATGGAAAATATAATAATAATAATAATAAAAAAAATGCGTGACATCACTCAAAATACAAGAACATATAGTGCCTGCGTGACATCACGCAGACGCTCAATTATAATCACAAATTGTACCTATCTATTACTGTACATTTTATTTCTGTGAGATACAGCACATACTTTTATTGACTATAGACAACATTCTCTTAATTTTGAACCACTCTAACTAGAGCTTGAAATGTCATTGCATTACAAATGCTACGAAAAGCACCAGTTCAGTGTGACACACCATAAATAAATATCTATATTTGAGGAGAGAGAAATGCTTCGTGCTTCAGCTATTTTCTGCTTGAGCTGCTCGAGTTGTTCTCCCTAATTCTCTGGCTTCTTCATCATCTGCAGAGCTCATTTGGGAAAACAAGCACCAGTTTACATATTTATAAGCAAATAAAGTTGAATAATTTGTATTTAGACTTTGTGATTGATGCTTTTAATAGCCAAGCAGCCCTAACTTGGATAGAGATGTTGGTTTATAAAGCATTATGCCTCCTTCCTGACATTAACAATACATTTTGTTGAGTATAGTGTGCGACTTGTTCTTAATGAGTAAAGAAGTGAGATAATGGATGACCAAATGTATGGCACACACAAAACAACATGAAGCCCTTGTTGTCTCTCTCTGTCGAGAACATGCAGATTCTGTGACAGATCTTTCTGAGTCAGACATTGTCATCGAGTGTAAACCGACTCACAGTTGAAGACAATGACTCATTATGGACGCTCACAAACCTCTGATTTATAGCTTTATGAACACCCGTCTCACGGCAGTGCAGCCTGTATAACATTTAGAGTTTAGCACAGAAGCTCATTTCTAAAACTGAATGGTTCTCGGCCCCCTGTGTGTGGCACAGGCAGGACCAGCTCTGCTCCAGCCAGAAATGACACTCAAGTGACAGATGTCTCCATTAAAAAGCACACATGGGAAGAAATATGATCATACATTGAGGTTAATTAAGACATTCACAATTAATGAGCTCTGACTAACATGTAATTTAATTTAGATCCTGCTGAAATAGACAAGACGGCTGCATGATTACATCTGGTGTTAGATTTAAATTAGTATGTGTTACATGAAAAAAAAAAGTCTTAACCTGGGCTGAATGCTCTATTACACCACTACACACATGTAATAACAGGCTGTTAAATGGCGACTTATTCATCACGTTCTTGGTTTTTATTTTGCCTTTGTTGTCAAATGAGCAGTTCTAAACCAAAGCATTGAAAGAGCATTGACAGTGACATAGCCATGCGGCCTGTATGTGCTGGAAGTCACACTCACCTTGATGCGGAGGGACTGATGAATATCTGCAGCAAGCTGTCCTTTCCACCATTGAAGCTCCCCCTCCATCTTTCCCATCCAGAAGAGGCGAAAATTCAAGTTCTACCTGCCAACAAATGTTTCCACAACAAGAGTTAAAGGGCTGAAAGCAACGAGACCACAACATCACAGTCTGTTATCTGATCATGCGGCCAGCCAGTGGAAAAAAACAGCTTATACTAGAAGTCACGTTTCCCTTATAAACAAGACGATAAGAAAACAATCAACATTCATAAATGAGTCTAAAGTCGGTTCTGAACTTTGTGGGCTCCGGGTCCACGAGCGGCTCTTCTGCAGGGGAATTTAAACGGCTCAGTTAAATGTCCCTGAGCCACGCGGCGTAGAAAAAATACAATCAGTCGGAGAATTTCAAATTAATATTAGGCCATGTCTGGAATTGAGTCATTTTTTAAAGAGTCAAGCATCAACAACATAAACTTTACATCTCGGTCAAATCGCGTTTTAACACGAGAAGCAGCGAACACAAGTTTAGGAGCGAGCACAGCCCATTCCGAGCCTCGTCCAAAAGCATGTTTATCACGAAAACGCTAAGGAAGTGTTGAAGACTAGTTTATTTGAGTAAGAATCGATCGAGCGGGATAAGTTTGGTTGAAAACATGTGGCACTTACCGTTCCGACGGGAATGCCCCCCAGACCCCTTTGTCTCCTCAGTCCGACATCCTCATTCAACTCTGCACTGCAACTTTGCAGAAGCCTCTTTTAACGTCGAGGAAAGGAAGGTGATTTTAAATGTCAACTGAATAAAAAAGCTGCCACCCTCGGACCACAGCGCCGTGCGCAGAACCGTGCCGTTTCCCCCCTTTCCAGGTACTTTTTACGGTTTATCCTGAGCCGTTTTCTCCACGGCGGCTCCGCTGTAACAAAGTAGCTTCCTCGGCAGCACAGCTGCTGCTGTTGCTGTGCGGCTCGTGCTCTCGACGCGCAGCTTCCGTTCTGGGAGTTGTAGTTCTTTAGAGGAGCGAGACGACTACAATGCAAATGTGATCCCTTGTCAAAGGGTTACGCTTCACAAATTACTTGTAAGTCATTTAATTCGAGCTAAAACATTTGTGGTTTCGTGTGGGCTTCAACTGTAAAAATAAGCCTGAATAAAATGAAAAAGCAATTTCAGAAATGTTGTTGTAAGTCTAAAGAGGCCACACACCCTATGATCTAGTCTAAACATCTGCGGAAAAAATAGTTCAGTCATCCCTTTGGTGGATTATATGGGTTTTTTCTTCTTTCTTATATCATTTATATTCAAGATAACATATCTACGATAGCTATGTTTACTTTTGCGCCACCTTGTGTTTAGTTTTGGTAACAGGGCAGTGCAAATAAACACAAAATATTCAAAATAATAATCAATAATAACAACAATAGTCACTCAAAAAAATGTTATTAGCATTATCATTATTATCATTATTATTGAGCTTTTATGACCTGCTTTCTTTGGCATTGGCCTCTCTGTCGGCCTCATTGAGATAGTCCTGCTCAGCATAGATGAGGAAGCCAGTAAACGTGCTGTCAGTCCAAAAAGGGTCAAAGAACAGGCCGTTGTGTCCAGAGTTGTATACCTGCAGCCACACCTGGTCAGAGCTCTGCAGGTGAAGAATGGTAGATCCAGATGCAACATCATGATTTCCTGAGATTGTGTCTAATGTTCTGATTTTGTATTGTCCATTTAGAACCAACCCAATGGCGAGGTGCTTGTTACCTATTGTGATGTCATATGAAAAATAATACACGCCAGGAATAACACAGACAAACTTTCCAGTGCTGGCATTGTAATGATCTCCCTCATTCAGCAGAATGCGTCTGAAGTGAATGGGTTGATGCTCTTTAGGGGAGCTTTGTGTCACTGCGACAGAGAAGGCAGAGCGGGCAGGACGGCCGCACTTACAGCCTCCTGGTGCTCCTGGGTCCCCTTCCTCACCCTGCTCTCCCTTTGCTCCTTGTTTCCCTATTTGTCCTGGAGCTCCATGCAGCCCACCTAGACCAGAAGGTCCGGTTTTTCCAAAAGGACCTTTGCGACCTTTGACACCAGACTTCCCCTGATTCCCAGATCTCCCAGATTCACCTGAAACGACAAAGGTTTTGATATCTGAAAAGAGTAACTGTAGATTATCATACTTCGTGTAAGTACCTCTGTCCCCATTTGCTCCCTTGCCTCCATCCCTCCCATCAGGGCCATCTTCTCCAGGACGACCCATTGGGCCCACGGTTCCTGATGACCCAGGGCCCCCAGGAACACCTCCAGGTCCCACTAGTCCAGACTGACTCCACGCCATCTGTGAAATGTCAAGATTGATGCTGCGTCCGTTGTTTAAATTGGGGAATGTTGACTGAGAGAAAATGACTGAAACCATCATTGCAACCCATATCCACAGAACAACCGCAACTGTAGAGAAAAAGTTAATAAAACACTGTCAGTTTTTGCACAAGGCACATATCATTTCCCTTACTTTAAAACAAGTAGATACATAAAAATAAAAAAAAGAAAGCACAATCCATCCACCATTCTTTGTGTTGTTTGATTCTTTGTACGAATTGTGTGAATGACTATGTTTATTCTATAGAAAGGTTGAAACGGGAACGCTCTACATGTAAAAACACTGGTGATGTGTCAACAAGGGCTAAGAAAATGTGACTGCACAGTACATTCCCCCGAACAATAGATAAAATGGCTCACCATTTAAAAATACATCGGCGATGTGCATCTTATTTAGGATGAAAGACCTTTTCCTAGTCACCAATATGAATCTCTGAAATGCTGGTAAATTGTCCTCTAAAGAGTAGCTTCAGTGAGTTCTAAACATCTCCCTTGTCTGAGCGTGTAAAGCCACAAATACTTTTACAATGAGGTCACTCAATCAGTCAGAGGCAGCGTTGCATAACTTAAAAAAATCCTAAACTTACATGACCCTGATATGCAAGGACTTATAGTATTTACAAATCTAAAATATATATATATTTGGTCCTAAAAATGTAAGTCACACTCAGAAAATATAAATATACAGCAATCACTGTAGAAAAGAGCTAAAAAAAACACAAAGATCTGAGATGATAAGGAAACATCAAATACTAAAGCTGATCATATTCAGCCAATACCAACACAACACAGACTATCAGAGCAATGGCTCTAAGGGGGATTTTTTTATTAAAAACACATACTGTACATGAAACACTGCAGGGCTTTGTTGCATGACTGAATTCCGGAAAAAATAAATGATAACATTATGACAAACGTATTTACATTTCAGTTACACAACGTGCGAAGGCTTGTCCCTTGACTTGAGCCTTCATGGACTGAAAATAGGGCATTTTAAAACAACATATCCAAGAATATGTACTAGTAAAGTCTATGTTTATTTTATGTATAGAAACGGGTCACTGTCCGAGGAAAGATGCCATCGGATCGTCTGGTCGGCAGCGTTTCATTCGGAAGGCTTCAAGCTCCTCCTCTGTGGGCGCCTTCACCTCCATCAGACTGTTGTACGGTCTTTTCCTCTCATCCAGCTGCATTATGGCGTCAACATGTTTCACTCGTTTGTCTTCTGCTTCAAGAGCCTGGTAAAAGTCAGAGAGGAAACACTGAACAACCTGTAACAAGTCATTTAAATCCTACTATGATTTCGGTGATGAAAACCTTCTTCAGTTTCTCCTTTTTCTTTTCTTCATCCTCAGAGTCGCTGCTGTCAGAGGCATGCTTCTTGTTCTTCTTCTTCTTTTTCTTCTTTTTCTCTTTCTCCATTTTATCTCGGTGCATCTGAATATTAATTATAAATGTGTTAAACGAGAAAGTCCCTGATTTGTATTCAGTAAATACATTATTTTGAACGCACCTCAAGCAGAGACTTTATTTCCTCCTCTTCTTCCAGAGGCTCGGTTTGACCTTCTTCGAATGGAACGCAATCAGAGTTCTGCGTTTACCGACAAAGAAGAAAACACATGAGTAAAACTTTCACATCTACATACACAGATAAATGAAAACGTACCACTGAAATTCCAGTATTTCCGGTGCAGTAACTCTGTTTGACCATGGAGTTGCAGCACTTGTATCCCCAGCAACCGTCCCTCCAGTAAGAGCCCCAAATGCACTAGGGGAAAAGAATCTGTATTGTAATAGCCATAATATGTACACATAACATTATATTTTTAGTTTAATGTTTTTCCTTACAGTATGGTTGTTGATGAGCACATCCTCCTCATACTTGGAGCGCGCCACAGCCTTCTCCTGCCCCTTCAGCACAGCACCGTGACGGGAATACTCCACATAATCTTCAGTTTGGGCCAAAAGCAGCTCCCTGGGTGGGGCGTCCAAGTGCTCCTCGCCTCCATACTGATCGCAACAGACAGACACTTGTTAAATATTTTATCATTTTGCAACCTTGCAGTAATCTTTTTTTTTTTTTTTTTTTTACATACCCGCTCCAGTATGCTCTCCCTCTGCTGCTCTTTGAAAGCCTCCTTTTTAACTTTGAAAGATTTATGAAGTAGCTCCAGTTTTGTGGGATCCGCCTGAAGATGGACTTCTGAACCTCGCTCATAAGCCTCCCAAGCAAACACTAATTTGTAAAATTATAAAATATTAGTATAATATTCTTACAAGACGTGCAAATATGTGCAAGACTTTACATTGCCAAAAAACAGATGATTAAATAAAAGTGTTCTCTAATCATTTACTTACCCTCAGTTATATTTTAATTGATTCATGAATCTTAGAGTAATTTCACATTGTAACTGAAAATTACTGTTTTCACCTACCTCCTATCCCCAGCCCAATCAAAATTGCAGTACAGTATACAACAAATCAAATGTAAAACAAAGATCAATACATTCTAGTTTAATACCAAATACCTCCAAAAAGCATATTAAATCTGATTTACGAATATCAAGTGTTTCCATTAGGTTTCATTTGAGACAAAGCACCTGTAGAAATTGTAACTTACTCTGTGTTTGAGCCATGGTTATTGTGTCTCCATTGTGACGGGCAAAGTTGTCGCCAGCATATCCGACTCTACAAACATAAAATACATTTTAGTTTTCTATTATTCCAAGCTACATACAATAAGAGATAACATTTTAACTCACTCGTCTGGGTTCATGCCTGTGTTGGAGTAAGGATTTTCTCTCATAGATCGAGTCTTGGGATCATAGTAGGCAGAGTTTGGATCCAGATTCCTCAAGTACTAGAAAGACAAAAACACATGATTGAATTTCTGTGCATTCTTAACAGCAAAAGATTCCCCCTTTTAATCTGAAGAAACAAAATTCTTACTTTAGCCGTGTCTTCTCTGATACGCAGATTCCTGACAGTAATTCTGCGCTTTGAGTCAAAGTTTTGCCCAGGCATATCAATGTCATCTGCGTATTTGTCTTCATCTTCCCCTTCACTGTCATGTTCATATTCCTGAAATATATACAAACATGTTTTGTTGCTCTTCTTGACAAAACTGGATCATTTATCTGTGTATTTTTTTTATCAATACAACTCACACTTTGATCAAGTTTTCCTGATGCCAGCTCATCTTGGAGCTTATGGGCTTTAAGTGTCCTTTTAGCCTGGAATAAAAAAAAACACCATAACTAAAGGCAAGAATAACAGTAAAAATAAGTTTGTAGCACATTTAGTAAAGTTTTCCTTATACCAGATCAACTTTGGCATATTCTTCAACAATGCGCTGGTGCTCTTCAGGGTTGTAGCCATTCCAGCGATCACGTTTTCCATCGTAGTCCAAGTCCAGATTGAGTTGACCGTGTTCATCAGGGGCAATGCCTGTGCCTGTGAACTTCGCACCAACCTTTCTTGGTCGCTAAAAGGATATTGTTATGAGAAGTCAACAGGTGTGTGAACAGCCAAGGAAGATCAATAATCATATATTGTCTATTTGCTCTTACCTCCATACAGTCTTTCTTCTTGTGCGTCATTGCACCGCAGTTTTCACATGATCCTTTTCGGAATTTGGTAACAATAGAATGCTGAAATCAACATAGCGCTGTGTTATTGAGGGCATCATACTTTTAAATGACTTTGGTGCTTTGTTCCTGAAATGTACTTGACCAAACAGACTTAAAAATAGGACATAGCAATTCATCAAATTAAAAACGAGATTTAGCTATTTATTTTCAATCATCAGCTTGGTTCTTTCAAATTGAGAGGTTTGAATTAGAGATCAAATTTGGTTATTATTTTAGTTTACATGGCTCTAAATTTAAGTCTGTATAATTCATATTCAGGGAATTAGTATTGAACAACTATTGTATTAGATTTTAATAAAACAAAAAAATGTAATCATATAATCGTGGTCAGATGCAGTATGCAGATATTTTTTGTTGTTGTTGTCATATCACCCAGTCTTACATCTTGTACACCCCTCTTGTACCACTCTCCAATGGTAGAAAACTGCTCTTGATTCTCAGGCTGTGGCCTCTGATGTTTCAGTGTCGGTCTTTTAGATGGATCGATGTACCATGGCACTGACGAAATGTATTGGGGGATGTGAGGGTTGATATCCCTAAAAAAAGGGAAACGCTTAAATGATTTACTCACATTTTACAAAATTATAAACGTATGTATAGTTTATTACAACTATACACTTACTTTCCCTCCTCGTCGACCTCAGCAGGAGCGTTTCCCAGCTTCCTCTGCTCCTCAAGCTCCTTCTTCTTCCTCCAGTCCTCTCGGGTCATCTTCTTGGGCTCGTCCAGGCCCACAATGCCCTCGGAATTTGCATTGGGCTCTTCAGTAACGCTTGACCCTTGATCCATCGCAAAGCTTTGATGTCAACAAACGTCTAACTCTAATGTTGTGAAGCGAAGCCTGTGACTGAGTGACGCCTGTGACTGAGTAAAGCCGTGTATCTCTACAAAACCTTTGAGTTACAAATCAAACGACTTTTCAGATGTAAATAAAGCAAATACCCAGTAAATACCTTCTCTAAATACGCATCAGAAATTAGTTTTTAGTTTCCTGATAGTTTCCCGTGCGTCCGGTTCATTATGACGCCATTTTACTTCAGCAGCTGTACGTCACATCCGGTCACATCCTGTTCACGTTCTGAGAAACTACAAGTGCGCTCTCTGGTGGATTGGCATACATTATTTATCAGGAATTTCGGATTGTGTAACTTGCTTTATCAACATTTTAACTGCTCTTCAGACGCCAATGGATTTTCATGTCTATGGAAAAATATGTCTTTTGACCTTTAACTTTACACATTCAAGCATTAATCAATAATTCCTTGTTATGAGGAAAGTAAAAACATAAAAAAGACACACCAGAGACTGAGCTGAAGAAACCTTTCAACTTTTTATAGTAAAAAACCTAAAAAGAAAAAAATAATGTAAACAATATTGTGAGAAATAACAGTAAACATATCAGCACAAAACACAAATAGACATGTTTACAGAAGTACAAAGAGAGGCTTAGCACCATAATACATCCCCAGTACATGGGCGTCACAACCATTTCAAAAGTGTGTGTGTGTGTGTGTGCAGCTACAGCTGCAAAAGTGTGAGTAAAACAAGACTTTTAGTCTTTAGTCTGAAGACTAAACCTCAGGTCCACAACTAAATGTAAATGGCCTACTCTATTTAACCTATGCTGTGCAGACTTTTATGGAGCCTTCTGAGCAGAATAGAAAAAGATGAATCATGTTTATATTCAAGGTGCACTATGTAACTTTTCTGGTAGGGGTCCCGTACTTGTTATTGCTTTGCCTGGAATGTTCCACTAAAACAGTAAAGGTATATCTTAGACAAATCTGCATTCTTACTGTGAACAGGATCACTTTTCCACAGATCTGACCAGTAACTGGGACTGAAGGGGCCAATGCTTGTTTCCATGGAGATATCATATGCCATATAACATTCTGGGCAAGGGGTCTGTTCAAAGTAGACAAGCACTTCAATCAAAAGAGTTACACCGTACACCTTTAAATTCAGAACCTTACATGATAGAAAATAATACTGCTGATGCTTCAGTCAGATACAGCTGAACTCATTTATTTAATAACTTTGTGATCAATTAAATTAATTTATATTCTTCAATCTAAATCCCGTCTTCTTCTGCTGCTGTTCTGCCCCTTCTCATTCAAATAACCGAGTAAACTAACGCTAAAGTTAAGTGAATACAGGTCTGATTTAGTCATTCAGACATGTGAATTAAACAATCTGAAAAGTCTGTGCGCCGCTGTTATCGATGGCTAGTTAGACAGCAGATAAATTTACTCAAGGTAAATTTATCTGCTGTATTTAACGTCATTAACAAGTCGAAATTTTGGCGCTTTTTATCTAAATGATCCCGGAAATAGCTAAAAATCTCCTCTTGTTTAGCGGAGGTCAGGCTGTCTCTATTGAAAGAAAGCGCTATGTTTCTTCTGCTTTGGCGCATACTGCGCAGGGAGCAACTGAAGAATTCACTTAAAAGAGTGAGATTCATGACTGTTTACACTATCAGCAAATAGACAGGGAGACAGGGAAACAACAGCATAGTGAAGGTCAGATTTCATAGTGACGAGCACCTGCAGTGAAAAGTTTATGAATGGGTCCGACGCCCATGCCCCAGTGTCAGTCCTGCAGCCCTGGGATGAGAAGGCAGTAAGAATGAGGAGCACTCAAATGTGACGCTCATTTTAAAAAAATTACAAATGCTCCATTTCCTACAGTGCAGTTCATCTTTGAGGTCATTTGAATTTGTTTCAAGTACATGATAAGGTAATCTTTGTAATTGAGGCTAATTTACATTAAATATGTAAACTACTAACTGTCCCTCACTACTTTTTCATTATTTTTACAGTCCTCCGTGTTGATAATTGCAGGATTTAACAGTTCTATGTTGATTATGTTAGGATCATTTGTTGGTTGTTGTAATTCTTGATTATTTAATTTTTTTTTAAGAATAGTGCATTTTTAAAAACAATTTGTAACAGTACACATGTGTTCTTTCTTTCCCATTCTCACTCGTCAACTATCAGCGTCTTCATCCGACTCCCAGACTTCTACCTCTTCATCCTCCTCAACATCTTCATCTTCCCCTTCTTCACCAGCCCAAGTGTTGAACTCTCCTTCACTCAGCTCCAAGTCGTCCCCCTCATCCACCACAATCTCCACCTCCTCCTCCGAGTCATCATCATCATCGTCATCATCGTCGTCGTCATCTTCGTCATCATCATCATCATCCTCCTCATCAATCTCCTCCACTTGAATACTACACACCTCTCCATCCTCCACCTCGCCGTCCTCCCTGCCTCTCGAGGAGGATGAGCTGGAGCATCCATCAGTCCCGTCTGTGAGGTAGACTCTGCTGCTGGGAACAAAGCTGGAGGTAGCAGTTTTTGTGTTGATGTAAAGCCGCGGCGGAGGGTTGTGCTCGGACTGGACGGACAGTTTGACGGCTTGTGTTGAGGACGTCGCTTTTTTCAAGTTCGGAACGGCCGAGGGTTTGTTGTGGAGTGCGTTCGCGGCCGTGGGTTTTGAAAGGGTCGCGTCCGGGGCGTACTCGCGTATTTCCCCCGGCTCGAGCGGGTCTGGCCCACACGGGTCGTGTTCGCTGCAGGACAACTTCCCGTCCAGTTTGGAGATGAATAGCATGCCTTCCGAGTGCGGCTTGCAGAACGAGGTGGGGCACATTTCGCAATACAAGGAGGCTTCTTTACCGCACACGTCGCACTGATGCCAGGGACATTCCCACCGTCCTAAAACAAGAGATCGTCGTTAATGTTTTCCTATCATATTTTTAACGAGATAAAATGGACACAAGCACTTAAACGATGCACTATGTAACTTTTTTGGAGCTGTGTCTTCCACATGATTGTTATTATTGCATTTCTTCAATAACAATGAATTTTCTTGAGAGCGGGGTCACCTCGTCACAGATCTGGGGTCTCGTTCATAAATGTTTACGTGGAATTCCAACAGAAAATGTAAGTGCGGATAAAATACAAACTTCCTAAACAGAGCGCAGCGTTCCTCATCGCTAAAAGGCCTGATGAGCAAAGTTCTGAGACCCATTTCTATGCATAGCTGTCCTTTTAAAGATAACAAACATAGCGCACTTTATAAATGAGATGACATTTCAAATCTCCATGGAGACAAGCCAGTGGCCAACCCATAGGATGATCAACTCAAATTAGATACAAAAGTGGGACAAGGGGGGATGAACTTAGGATATTTAAGCTTACAGATAATAACTGTAATAACACCAAATTATTTTTAGTTTTCATCAGTTATAACAATGGTCAATGGACAAACGGTCTGCCTCGAGAAACAGAATCTACTGCATATGCTCCAAAACGGTTCTTGAATTGGTCATAATTCACATAGTGAGGCTGGAAAATCAATACGACAATACAATTATTACGACCCTAAAAGCCAGCGCACCCAAAAAGTATTGATTTATTTCCAAGAAAGTATCTAAATTTCATGTTTTATTGAAGTAATGTAAAATCCCTGAAAAAGATGGACAATTATTTTTATAAATGGGACAAGGGCCTCATTGGCTGTGCAGGACAACCAAAAGAAGGACAGGTGGTCAAATAAAACAATACTTTTCCAATTAGAGCTGTGCTCATTGCTTTGTGTTGGCAGAAAAAAGGATCAATGACCCTCCACCAAAGTTACAGAGTGCAGCTTTAACTTAACTATGCATCACTTTCCCCACAATTCCAGTCTTTAGTATCAAACTAAAATTAAAATTCTAGCTGCAATTTGTCAATACGTTCATCTAGAGAGGTGGACTTGCCTGCAGGTCTCTTGGCCAGGTTGAGACAGTCTGCGTGGTAGACTTTGGGGCAGCCTGGTTTCTTACAGGACACGAGCTGCCCTCCATCGCCGCAGCTGAAACAGTCGTCTTCTCTCTCCTTCTTCACTTCCTGCTTCTTCTTCATGTACGCCCTCCTTTTCCCTTCTTTCAGTTTGATTTTTTCAGCTGATGGTTGGTTCTACACACGAATAACAATTATCTCAACACACTGCATATTGTTCAGATAAGTCTTAAAAATGACAATCCTCTTACCTTTGGGCGGACCCCTAAGAAGCCACTGCAGTTTGGTGCTCCACATTTACAGACAGTTTTCCCATTGCCGAGACATTCCAAGTTGTAGTTGAAAGTCAACTCCACACCTGTAATATATGCGTTATTCAATTAATCCATCAATCAGTACAGTTTTCTGACATAAGCAGCCTGTTTACATGCATAGGCCCCACCAGCCACTAGGGGGCTCTAAAACTGGATGTTCATAGCCATAATTGACTGATACTGATTAATTACACAAAATATGAATTTATATTACAAAATAATCATCAAGAAATAATAAAGTTGCAATGTGAAAATTTTTTCCTTCTTTTTTTTTCATTGGATGCTGTTTACTTTTATTTCACTACATTTTTTAACTGAAAAATTAAAAGTTCTTTCTGCGTGGTTTGAGGGGTTATTAAATTATCTTTAGCGTGTTTATGGTGACATCTTGCCAAAAGCTTTTGAGTTTAAGACTTTAAAAAATATGCAAATAAAGGTAAGGACAATCACCACATTTCCTTCTTCAATAGTTAAAAAATCAGCGTGAAATCATTGTAAGTACATTTTTACATGTGACACTTTAACATTTGTGCTCCTGTATCAGTACTTTTACTTAAGTAACAAAATTGTGTACTTCTTGAACTGGGCCCCTACAAAAGTACCTTTTGGAACATCTTGAAGTGCAAACAATCCCACCCGCGTGTCCCCGTTCACAGTCCACTTCTGAGTCTCACAGTTGGGCTGACAGCTGTGGTTCATGAACCGAGCCTCATTTCCTTTAGGCCCTGCATCAATGACTCGATCCTGTGCACAAATGTAATAAGTATCAGTATTTATTTTCAGTTTCAAAGTCTGTGGTTTGCCTTTTAGCTGCATCAGACTGACCTTGTCCAGTGTAAGCATGTAGAAGTTGCAGATGTCATTCTCTTGTGCGTGTCTGACCCGCGCCCGGCACTCTTCCTCATCGATCATCTCCCCAACATATTCACTCACAAAAGCTCCCTATGATGTGATTTTTAAACAACATTACAACTACTACAAAATAAACATGATAAAAACTGACGTATTTTTCACATTTTAACATACCTTTTTAATGTCCGACACACCACGCAAACCCCAGCCACGAGAAAGTGTCCTGAATATCTCCACTTGTGTGTATTCCCGTTTGGTGAAAGCCTGATTTTGACACTTCTCTCCCGCTGCACAGACCTGAGGGTGGCACTCATACAACAGCATCCGATTGATGCACTCCGAGTCCGGGCCGCAAGGATTCTCATCTGAAGCTTTGCAGTTACAGCGTGGTATTTCCGACAGGTCAGCGGTGATGATTTGGACTTTACCAATTGGCTTGTTGGCCTAAGGATTCAAATACGATTGGGGATTGTGATTTCCCAACATAATAGTATTGATTTACCAGGGAATTGTTGAGAAAATAAATAAATGTTACCTTTATCAGCTTATATGGTGGTGGTTTCTTGTCATTCTTTCTATCCTCCTGAAGCTGTTTCATTTCCTTTTCGGTCTGAAGTTCTTTGAATCTTTCTGCTGCGTTTGTGAGGGCTGAAAACAAATGCAAATTATTTGAATTACTATTCCCCAATGAAAGAAAAGATTTGAATAGATTTAGTAACTTACCGGATTTGTACACCACATCAGTTCCCTTGCCCATTTTCTCAATGTTATGTGTGTCGCCCTCCATGTAGGGGAAAACGCGTGCCTGATACGTCCACACAAAGTCTTTTGAGCCGAAAAACTGCACTGGGAACTCGCCAACGTCATGCTTCATTTTCATTATGTTATTTGGGACATCTTTTGTGAGGCAGACTTCAGCGGGCCACCACCTAAACGGCACAAGATGAGGTTTTACCGTCTGGTGATGTGCGATCTCAGCGAATATAAGAACAAAGTTGTGTCTGTACCTGTAGCGTCCCCATTTGACCCAGAGTATGTCCTTTATTCTGGGTCTTTTTCCCGCTTTACAGTCGTTGCAGAACCAGCTGCCCTGGGGCATCTCGATATTTAAACACTCTTGGTGGAAAGCAGCGGGACACGATTCACAGCACAGAAGACTGCCTCCTGCAAAAACCACACGTACCGCACTCAAATTAAGAAATATTATGCAAAATCAACTTATCGTCATTATATTTCTACAGCAGGTGAAATATCTACTGAATTAAAAGCGCTACAAAATAAATGCAGTGCACAATTGTGATTATACAAAGCAAAACTGACCTTCAGAGCAGACAAAGCACCAGCTCACATTGATGTGCTCATGGTTCTTGCAGCCTTTGCGAGGACTGAAATGGTTTGGACAGAGGAAGCTGTTGTTTGCCAGCATTAAACTTCCAGCAGCCAAACAGTTGTCATTGGCGTGATAGGCCACAGGACAGCGGACACATTTTAGTAATCGACCTGGAAGACAAAAGATGGAAAAATGCAACAATAACATCACTATATAAATGCTAAACAAGAGCAACTGGTGTTTAAAGGCGAGACACTACGGGTATAACTCTTGTAGCGCACTGTTATTTGATCTGTTTGATCTCTGAGCACTTGAACTTTCACCAGGAAACAACAATATTGTCCATTCTGCACCTGAAGATGTTTTATTATTTCATTGAATCCACTTGGGACATTGTTGTTGACTGGTTTCTCCAAATGCACTTTTCTCCCGTAGATACATGAAGTTCACAAACTGTACGATCTTGTACTTGACCAGATTTTGAGCGTGTTTGTTGATATTTAACTCAAAGAAATGTTGAATTTTTACACAAATTTTCAGTTACCGTAAATAAAATGCTACATAAAATATACAAAATCAAATTGGCATGTTTTTTGTATTTAAAATGTCAGCAAAGGGAAACAAGAAATATAAACCTGGCTCTATCCATTTTTCAGAATAATTTTCCAAATACGTATGTGCAATCTTGGCATTTTTACACATTACTTGATGAAACTCTTGCGATACAGTTTTTCTTACATTTGTATAAGTCACCCACAGAAATTCAAGATGTTATCCTATTCATCAGAAGCTAAATAATATTGATATAAAATAGTAATAGACCTAACATACTTCCATTTTCATTTGCAAGGCTTATAAACTCAAATCAGAGACTAAACAGCGTACCTGTACTTTTGGAGTTGCCCATGTTGAGAGGGTTGGCGATGTGGCAGGACAGACAGACGTGGAGAGGGCAGCGGATGCCTTTGTTATTGGGCTGAGTGGCGGAGAAGGCCATTATGCAGTCTGTGTGGTAGAACTTCCCACAAAGGGGTATCATGCACCGCTTTACTCCATCACCCGACCTTTTACACGCAAAGCACGCGTGGGCCCCTGAAAGTGCGCAAGAGGTATTGTTTTAACCAATTCGCATTTGTACAGTCTGACAAAGTATATACGGATTCATCGACCCACCGGTTTTGCATTCACCACAAACAAACTTGTCCTTGGGAGCAGCAGACAGTCCAATACACTGGAGATGAAAAGCTCCGTAACAGTGGCCATCACAGTTCAGCAGGTCTCCAGGCTCTTCACAAATCTACAAAACCATACATTTGTAATTAGAGTTGTATAATGACTTAATGATCTGTGATAGTGAAATACCAGCATACCTGACAAACACTCTCTTTTAAAGCTGCACCGCCTACTTTTCCTTTTCCATCGGCCTGAGAGGACGGACTGTCGTGCAATGCCTGTAGCCCCAAAAAAACATACTTTTTTTTTTTAGCAAGAATGCCTTCTATATATTATTATCTATCCAATGTACATGAGAGTAAAAGGCAAACCTCATCTTTGGAGTTTGAATTGGAGGTAATTGTGCTGTATGTGTCGGTCTCTGATTTTGGTATCACAGGCTTTGCTCTGGGGCTGGAGGGACAGAGCTGTACTGTGCTCTTCTTCTCATCAGGTTTTAATTTTTGGGGTGTTTTGGGCAAAGATGGTTCCCTGTTCACAGTCCTAACCTACAGAAAATATGTTATATTATGTTCATAGTGCAATTCTATAAAGCATTTAACATTTAATTTTAAAATCAAACACATGTATAGAAAAAACACCTTACAATAGTTAGTTATTTACAGCAATGAACTCTAAGCGTGCATCCACATTTGCACAATCACCACCTGAAAATGGGGGTAAACCTGGAACTAAACCTGGACTAGACCAGGACTAATAGAGGATGAGAACGGGACCAAACTAAATCTACTGTACATTAGGACTCAAACAGGGCCCAAACCAGGACAAGCAGCACCCTTTGGTTACACCTTTGAGGAAATATCGCCTCTATGATTGTGTCTTTTTCAACGGTGAGGTGGATTTTCTCTACTTTTAAGAAAAGGACAAATAATTTCAAATATTTCACAATAACCTTGAGTCTCAACTTACCAGCTTTTGTGTCGACGCGACAGACACTTCTTCTATGGTACATTCAAGCACCTGGTGCGAGACTTTCCTCGGCCTCTTTCTTTGTTGCAGTGCAGACGCTGGGATAAAACATTTATGTTAATCAACTGAATTTTCTAATCACGTTAGCGTCACTATTGTTTATTACCGGATTCAGGAGGTAGATTGTTTTCAGCTGCCGTCTTTGTATCCACAGAGGCTTGTGTTTTTACTGAAGGTGCACACAGTGTTTTGGGAGTCTCAGCCTGAAGTGGTGTTTTGTCTCGAGGAGCAGGAGACGTGGAGACAGACACATCAGATACAGTGCTTACATTTGAGCTCTATAACAAATAGAAACAGTTATTTAACATTGTAATAAATGTACACTTATACTTATTTATTGTAGTATCAAGCTGACTTGAGTTACCTCACATAATTCCTGTTTTGATTTCTTTTTTGATTCATTTATTTGCCCATGCGCTTCAGAAGACACCATGAGCCTTTTAGTGGGTTTTCTAAGGCCTGCCAAAACATAAAGTATGAATTAGCATTATTTTTCTTTTTTAATCAAGGCACAGTGAGTTTGTCTTTCAGCTTACCAGGTAGCCTGGGTTCTGAGCAATTTTGCTCGAGGGGGCCATTATTTTGTACATCCAAATCAGAGTGTGTTCCATTTACTCTAGGCTGTCCTTTAACCTCTTTGTGACAGTTCATCTTTGACTCTTCCTCCTCTAACACTGAGATTTTGCACTGATCGCCTGACGTTTCCTCATTTAATTGCGCTGGACTCATGATCAACTGTCTCCCAAAGGCCAAGTTTGTAAGATGCGGGGAAAGACGAGGTAAACTGACCCTCAACTTTGCAGGAAGCCTTTGTTTTCTGCGCTGTTTCTCTGTCGCTTCTGAGTGAGCGGGAACATCGTCACTTTTAGCCGAATCCGTTTTCACAGGACAGACGCTCTTATTTGACAAAGAGTGATCCTTTTTTTCTGTTGTGATCACAATTGTAGCTGCATTTTGTGTGGAAATTTCACAGGGACCTTTCACTTGAGTGGTTTCCGTAGTTGTGTTTATTGACATCGGTTCCTCTTTGATCAGAACTGGAGATGTTGGAAGAGATAGCGGCTTCCCCTCCTTTTTCCTGGTGTCGTGCATGTCTTTAAGAAGCATCAGAAAAGTACTGAATTGATAATTGGGTTCAGGTTGGAACGCGCTCTCGTCTGAGTCTTTTTCCTCTTCCGTCGCGATGGATTTAAACTTCAGCTCCTTGACGTTTTGAAAAGCCTCCATCGGTGACCGTGGAGGAGATGTTGATATTTCTGAGGCAATGTTTTCTGTCTTAACCTCCACATCAGGAAGTAACTCATTAGTGCAATCGTAAGTCCTTAATTCCTTGCATAAACCGTTGTGAATTTTTTTCTTGTCTGGCTTTCTCGCCCTCCGTTTCACAGGACTGGGAGCGCCGGACAAAGACGGTTTACCAGGAGACGTTTCATTCGCAACTGAAGCGTCCGTGGTGGATTCACTTGCGCTGCGTTCAGTGTGGACTTCCGCTGAGGTGAATTTGGTTGCCAGTGCATTGGGGCCAGTGTCTTCTTCTGCCTTTAACGCCTTTGTCATTAAACGGCTGCTGGCTGGGAAACTGCGCAGATGTTTTGATGTCGAGGTTACGTCCGATCTCTCTTCAGTCTGCGACGCTGACATTTTTGAGGAATCAGTAGAGCTTTTTGAGTACATGGACGTTGTTTTTGCTGAATCGTGTCTACTGGTCAGAGACAGGTCGACACCTTGGGACAGGTCTGTACGTTTAGGACGGTGCAGGATCGGGACGGAATCCAGGTCGGCATACGGCGAGTCCTCGTCCTGCAGTGCGCACGTTGTTGAAAATTGTTTCTTTGAGCCACCAACCATATGGCCAAATATATCTGACAGGCATTTCTTTTTCCTTTTAACAGCATTGTTGTTTTTGATTCCATTTGGTAAAGGCTGTTTACTGTGATGCCTTTTATTTTCTCTATATACCTCACGGCTGGGAGAGAGTGTGTGGTCCTGAGTTAAGCGCTGCTCTATCGACTGTAGTCCAGGACTTGGAGACGGGTTTTTGTTCTTCGGGGATGTTGGCCGGACACTTTCAATGTTGTGTTGTCCACCATGAAGCAGCTCCTCAGCTTTAGACACACTGATTTCCCAAGCATTTTGATAGATTTTAGGTATCTGCAAATGCCCCCCCCCAAAAAAACACAGTAAGATTCGGTTGGTTAGAATTAAAATAAGAGAGTGTTAAATCAATCCACCTTATACTTGTAGTCTTTTTCTTTTTGCTTTCCTCTCCTTTTGAGAACCAGACTGTCTTCAAACTGATGGCCACTTTCAAAAGGGACAACAACGCTCTCCAAGATCCAAGCAGATTCCACAACGTCTCCAATTGTCTGTAGATAGTACATTCGACAAGGACGCGGACTGGGAACTGGAAAAACACGTCTTTATAGATATATATGCATGATATAATAGTTTGTTTACATGTTTTCATGACGTAGACTTACCCTTCATCTTGGTGTGGACTCCCTGGACGGGATGACAGATTATTTGGCAGGGCCACCAGGGCCTCTTGTTGAACTTGGCCCACACAAAATCTCCCTCCAATAATTCACCCGAGGGAAATAAGTCTTTTTGGGGGCTGTTGGGCTGATCATAGGATTAACAACAAGTTAATAACATTTATATTACATGATCACTTTTAGAAATACAATATTTATGATTGCATTTAAAAGTAAATAAACTGTAAAGTAGAATGTTTGAATCAGACTTACATTTGAATTTGTTCCTGACAAAGAGACCCAGCTATCCTTGGGCAGAGCGCTTACTTCTCCACTTTCAGACTCTTTCCCCACGCTCCATTCGTCTCTCATAATGATTTCAGGCAATGCACTGGGGCTTAGAGTGGGGTTCAGTTCAGATATTGTTTTTGACATCAGGTTAAAAATAGGTTTAAATGTTCGTTTGTCAGCTCCAGAGCTGCATGTGTTCTTAGAGTCACTCATAAGACATTCCTCTGACAACTTTGGAGAAAAACTGAAAGGAGTGAAGTCCTCATTACTGCTGTGTTCTCCCAACTCGTCCTCCTTAAAGTCACTAGTGTCGAAGAGTGTAGATCCAAAATGTAGATATCCACTGGAGATGGGAGAGCACCGCTCCAGGCTGTGGGGACTGTCAGAAAAAACTTTTCTCTGTACATCCTGTAGGCTCTCAAGAGACTCAAGATCCTGGATGTCTGGAGATGGAGGTAGCTGTACAGAGGGCGCCTCAAACTCATCCTCGTCACTGATGGGGCTTGCACAGTACAGCTGGTTTCGGTGTTGCAGGTCCGTCCTATTGACCACAGTGTTCAGGTCTGGCAGCCTCAAGGGGCTGTAGCAGTGGGCGCTGTTGAACTGATTGTAGCCCAGTACAGAAGGCTGCTTGAGGCTGGAGGAGGGCAGTGGTCCTGCCTGCTGGTCAGACCCACGCTTCACAAGGCTGCACTGGTTTCCATAGGAAGTGCTCATCAAACCATTGTGGGGCCTCAGCTCAGGCTGGCCAGGTCCAAAGACCGAGCCTGCCCTAAAAGCAGGTCTGTAAGACTGATTCATGTTGTCATGTTTCTGTCCTAAAAAGAGAAGAAATGGCACGTTAGATCATTAAATACTTTGTAACAAGTTAATTACTAATTGGCAATGAAGGAATTGTATGTCATAATGTCGCCTTATAGTTTACACAAGTGTGGATATGACGCAGTGATTATTTCCTGTTTGATAAACTGTAAGACCGGGCGCACCATTGCTCGCTTCACAAAAGCAGACATTGTGTGGCTTCCTATAACAGGCCGGTGGGCTCAAAATACACAAGTGCTGGTGGTTTGGACACGTTTCAATGAGAAAGTGTCAGAGATAGTGCCCTTTGTCTTGTGGTTGCGGGTCATGGCGGTCTCTGTCCACTACAATAAAGCAGAGGAGTGCGTTTGGTGGAGGAGGTGACACTGAGCCATCACAGGAACAGTGAGAGGCTTACACAATAATACGGCCATACAACCGACACACGCTACATTTCACCCACAAAAGGTTAACCCGGCGCCAACACGTGTAAACAACGGACAAAACTCACCATTCTCACGCCGGCCACTGTGGACCCAACCGCGGCTTTAACACACAGCACAACGCGAGTGTTTTTCCTCGGTTTGTGAAAGCCGATCTGTACAATCCCAGTCGCAGCAGCAGTAGGCCAAGGCACAGCTCTCATTCTCTGCGGCCCTCTGGAAAAAACTGTCACCTTAAATGGCAAATAAGCAGTGAAAAATCCATGTTGCCGGCACGTCAGACAGCGACAAAATTCAGTGTGTCATGACGGATCTTCTGACAGTCCGGCGGCTTATTTACTTCATTATTTTGCTTACTATCGAGGTGCCCCTGGTTATGTTAAAACAAGCCCAGACTGTGTTGGTGAGCAGCAGCCAATCGGCACAGCTCGTACCCAACCCCCCGTCTGCAGAGGGCCTGACACTAACCTCCTCACGCGCGCCGGAGCACGCACCCACGTACACATCCACGTCCGCGCGCGCGAGGACAGGCACGTCCAGGTGAAGTTTCTATAATCTCCACCGCCAAAAACCAAAAAAAGCCAATAGACAATAACAACACGGTGATAACGCGTGAACGAGTACGTGTTTTGTGATGCACCGTTTCCACCGTGAGAGTTTTACGGGCCGCGCGTGAGGCAGCGGAGAAGGTTACACACTAGACAACAAGGAAACGACATGAGTGATGAACGCACGGGCTCCCCCCGCGTGCGCCATGTTGATTCCTCCCCGTTCTCTTTAAACGCGAGTGAACCGTGAGAGTGAATGGATCCAAGGAAAGACTCCTCACTGAGCCGTAAGAGCCTTAAGTGTGTGGCAGGTTTAGATCACTGTCGAGGTTTCGTGGACAGGCCTCACGCACTGACACCGCAGAGGACAAAAGGCCTGAGGAGCCTTGAACACATCATGCGTTTAGCTTTGGAGAGGATGAACAGTTAATATCACATTTATGGCCTCCCTGGTTTAAGATGGGCTTAGGTGGGCATAAGAGACAAAACACTAACGGAATTTCCACTAACAGCAGTTTATGCCAATGTCAGGCCTGTTATGTTCAAGTAAAGATTACACAATCCCTCTAGTGGCCATAGACAGAAGCACGTGCCATTGTTCTTTTCTCTGGGTTTTGCATACAAACCAGTACATCCGTGATACAAACACATTTCACACGTGTGCTTCTCAAATTGAGCGTACTCTTGTTTCATTTGCAAATCACGCAAATTAAATTATTCCTTGTACGTGGACAACAAAATGACACCTCATACCTTTTCTGCTGACCTGGACTGAATAGACTGTCACTTACCGTGTTAGGGCAGAGTGGACCAGTTATATTTAACGGGCTTACAATAGCATGACATTTTCAACAGTTGTATGTAATAAATATGGGAAAGTGTTTATTTGAAAAACACATCTTGCATTTGAAAACACTTATTAGAACATAATCCTCAAAAAAAGAACAAATAGTGTACGGAGCTGTTGAGCTAAGACTAGGTTCTGTTCACTGACATTAGTCTATCAAGCATTCAGTAAACAAGTTATTACTGCTCAAATATTCTTCAAAAATAGATGTAATTCTTGCCGTGAGCCAGATCGCCTCTTCACAGATCTGACCAGTTACTTGGATGATGGCTTATCTTCACGGAGACAAGTTTAATGCCATACTGGCGAACATTCAAGGTAAAGCAAATACAACTTCCATGGATTCAAGCGGGTGACGTACCCTCCAGGGCAGAACAATTTCAACACTCAGAGAAAGGATTTGTTTAACACATCGGTCTGGTCATTGCCATGAGGACACAAATTAGTCTACAATTCAGATGCGTTTTAAACTTATATCAAAAGAAAGTCGTTTTTTTTGTAATATTTATTGACATCCATATGATTTTATACAGACACATTGCACTCAAAGCACAATGCTTACTTGAAAAGGTAGCAATAAGCAAACCGCCGTGGCCATAACCAACTTTGTAAATTAAAATACCCAAGGGAATTAGGCTTCTCTGATGAGCTTTGTCAACTTCTGAATCTTTGTTTTAGTCGACATATCCACATACTTGTCCCCGATACTGACAATCATGCCTCCAAGGATTTCAGGATCAGACTAAAAAAAAAACAATATTAATATTATAAAAATAACCTTTTTTAAAAGATATTGAAAAACTTAAGCAAAAATAATTTAGATGAACGCACCTTTGTTTCTAGCATGATAGTTTCACCTTTCTTAAGAAACCCGTTCAGGGCAACTTTCAGTTCAGCAAGACTTGCTTCATCCAAAGGCTGCAAGACAAAGTGACAAAGCTTTGGTTGTATGCGTAATTAACAATATTGAAGGTCATTTGGGAAACTTAACTGTTTTTAAATTTACCTGAGCCGTTGTTACAGAGCAGATGACCTCTCCACGATGTGCACTCATCATTTTACCAAAAGCAGTGATGACATCCCCAGTCAGAGACAGACGTCCATTATCAGACAAGACATCTAGAGCACAAAAGAGAGTTTAGTCTTGTATCCTTTAAACCAAAGTACATGCAATACCGGTCACCATTTAGAACTCATAGGAATTTGTGAATTTAAAGAGTAAGAAATATTACAAAAAAAAATTACCATCGCTACCGTTTCATAGCATTATTAAAGTCCATGCAACACTTTGAGCCAACTTTCTCACATTAGACCTAAGTGTTTTGATCGCTAAAAGCAAACAAACGACTTACTGATGAGATTCACTGTGATCGGAGAGACTTTTGCCTTTGTCAGGACGTCGTTAAAAGTCTTCTGCTTCACGCTGCGCTTCACATGAGGATTCATGACAACACTAGAAAGTTTGGGGTCCAAGATCATGGTCTACAAGACAAAAAGGTCAGTTAAAAACGGAGCATGAGAAGCATTTTCAGGAACCGGGTGAAAGGGAAGGAGGAGCCAACAACAGTGCAAAATACAACACCTAAAACTAGTCAAAGAAATTAGTTGATGTTTGATCACTGTACCAGAACATGAGATCATGTTTGATCACTGTACCAGAACATGAGATCATGTTTGATCACTGTACCAGAACATGAGATCATGTTTGATCACTGTACCAGAACAGAGAGATCATATTTTATTATGATGAATTAGAATTTATTCTGGTGCCCAGTAAAGAACGACCCCCATGGCCCTGTGCTCAAGGACCCCTGCTGTTAAGTTTAAAAAGGACTTAGGTGGGTTATATTATAGCATACCTTGACTTTTATCAGCTCCTGCTCCACTTGGTCCAGTTTTTTCTGCTTGCTGGCAGCTGAGAACAGAGCAGTGGCATAGCGTCCTTCCACTCCATAGACTTGGATTGGTGGCTGAAAACAGGTCAACGTTTTAAGACATAGGTCGCCATTTATTGAAAACACAATAATGACACAAAAATCTTACCCTGATAAGTTTTGAAACTGGTCTGACAACAGATGTACTGAACTGGCGAACCTGCAAAAGAAATGGTTAAAATCAATTAAAAAAAAACACTTGACCAAACCAGTGTGGCCCAGGGGCCAAATGCGGCCCTTAGGCTTCCTGCAGAAGAAACTCACTTTGTAGTCAGTTTTACTTTTCACAGCAAATTAAAAGTTAGATTGTAATAGATGCACATAGAAAATGCTAGTTAAAGATTCACCTCTAAAAACAAATAAGAGTGGCCAATTTGACTTCGGTATGATCTGCTAAAATGTCATCTGTCTGGGGCCCTCCACTTAGGGTTTGTTTCAATGAGAATCCCTTGATACGTTAGATTGTGCATCTCTGTAAAGAACTAATAAATCCCACGATCTGTTGCCGAAGGTTGACGAAGCTAACGTGAGAGCTAACACATTAGCTGTCATTCATATAATTCGTCTGTTTTGATGACCTCATCAAATTATCTCCTTCCTCCAAAATAAACAGCAAAACCCTTCTACATGAAATGTGTTATACTTAGTGTGTTGAATACATGCAGTAAGCAATGATAAATAAAAGTCAAACCTGCTGTCCGAGCACGAGCGCTGCCATTTTCTCCTACAGCCGACCGACAGAGCTGACGCATGCGCAGTGAGACATGTGTTTGTAACCAATAGAAAGTCTTTTATTTAGACTCACTGGATTGCAACAAAATGCATCTTTATTATTTGCTTCTTCACATTAATTGATTTATTAAATACAATAATAAGTACAAATGGAACTCCTCAGAGGATTCAATACTATTCTTAACAAAAAACTAAAAAACAACAAGAACAACAACCACCATATAAATAAAAATCGTTCATTTTAAAATGAGGAAGGTAAATATATTTATTTTCTTTATTTGTTTATTTCAAATGTCCTAACATACCAGGTGAATAACACTCAAATCTAAAACAACAAGACGCGTGTGACGCAGTCTTTTTGTGGCGCACAGACGCAGAGCCTACACACACAGCTGACTGCCACAGGACGTAGTGGATCCAGACTATTACCGCTAAGTATTTACTTCAGGTTTATTTGCAGCTGGCTGTCGCTGCAAGCATGGACGACAAGACATTTAACAAGGAATTGGACGCCTGGATTGAACAACTGAATGAGTGTAAACAGCTATCAGAGAATCAGGTCAAAGTTCTATGCGAAAAGGTAGGTTTGTGGAGAAATTAGCTCTATTTGCATTAACAAGGGATCATACCAGGCGCGAGGGTGCCACATTTACAACGGATCAGGCGCGAGGGTGTCATATTTTCATCCAAACCTGTTTCCATTTTTTAGAATAACGTCATAGCCTAATTCACGTGTGGCCCTGTTTTGGATTGCATCCCTAAACGCAGAACCACGCCACCCAAAGCTAAGCGCTGCACTCTCCAGAATATAGCTTTTCAGAGAGCTACGCCCACTCCAGGCTCCACTCTGCACAGGAACAGGCTTTAGACATGTTGAACAAGATGCCATTTTACAGCTAGTATTCAGCAGTTATTGGGGCATACTGCGCAGATAACCAGGCGCCGCCACCTGCTATTGTCAAGTCATTGTTTTTATTCCCAGGCAAAAGAAATCCTTACACAAGAGTCCAACGTGCAGGAGGTGAGATGCCCAGTGACCGTGTGTGGAGATGTCCATGGACAGTTTCATGATCTCATGGAGCTTTTTAAGATTGGAGGCAAATCTCCAGATACTAACTACCTCTTCATGGGAGACTATGTTGATCGTGGCTATTATTCTGTGGAAACGGTTTCACTCTTGGTTTCTCTTAAGGTACACATCTATTGAAATACAAGTATTGTTATGACCTAGGTTTGTGTGCTATAAATCAGACTGAATACGGAATGTGAATAATCTCTTTAGGTACGATTTCGGGAACGGATCACTATTCTCAGAGGAAACCATGAAAGCAGGCAGATCACACAGGTGTATGGATTTTATGATGAGTGCTTAAGAAAATATGGCAATGCCAATGTTTGGAAGTATTTCACAGACCTATTTGACTATTTGCCCCTTACTGCGCTGGTAGACAACCAGGTAAGATACAGTAAATGGCTGCAATAATCTGCTTTTTCTGTGGGCTAAAATTTAATTTAGTTTATGTTTCCTAAGATTTTCTGCCTACATGGAGGCCTTTCTCCATCAATAGACACACTTGAGCACATCAGAGCGTTGGATCGTCTGCAGGAGGTTCCTCATGAGGTACACAGCATATTAAGTATTATGTGCTTGTTTTTTATTAATTAATTACCTTTTACATGGCCTGTATATATCTATCTTTTCAGTTTTGTGTGTCTGTTTGCCCTTTTTTGCATCATTTTCTTTGTAAAAACTGGCACTAATGTAATAAGTTATTGGATCATGCATTTAATGTAACTGTTTAAATCAATAATCTGATTATTGGATCATGCATTTAATGTAACTGTTTAAATCAATAATCTGATTATTGAATCATGCATTTAATGTAACTGTCTAAATCAATAATCTGATTATTGGATCATGCATTTAATGTAACTGTTTAAATCAATAATCTGATTATTGGATCATGCATTTAATATAACTGTTTAAATCAATAATCTGATTATTGGATCATGCATTTAATATAACTGTTTAAATCAATAATCTGATCACTCTAGAAATCAGATTGTTGTGTGCATGTGAACATAGCCACTACTCACATGGAATATAGATTTGACTGGGCCCCTAACTCTTTTATATTCATCCTTCAAAGCAATTTAACTTCTAACAAATTAAGAAGTAAGATTTAATTGGCAATATTTCCCATGATCAAATTTATAATAAATACAGCCTTGCTTTGGTGAACTAACAATAATCCTTTCATCTTGGATTCTTGTGTGCTTTAGGGACCCATGTGTGACCTGTTGTGGTCCGATCCTGATGATCGTGGTGGTTGGGGGATCTCCCCACGAGGCGCAGGCTACACTTTTGGACAAGACATCTCTGAAACTTTTAACCATGCAAATGGGCTGACTCTGGTCTCTAGAGCCCACCAGCTAGTGATGGAGGTCAAATGCTTTTAAGAGTTTTATATAGTAGGTTTTTAGTACAGTATTTTTCACCAGACTGTTGACATTTTGTTCTTACAGGGTTATAACTGGTGCCATGACCGTAATGTTGTTACAATCTTCAGCGCACCCAACTATTGTTACCGCTGTGGGAACCAAGCGGCGATCATGGAACTTGATGATACGCTGAAATACTCCTTGTATGCATTTAATAAGCTCCTCTACGTCAGTATCATTCTAAGGGCAATCAAGGGTCTAAATAGGAAATGCTTTTTTTTTTTTTTTCAGTCTACAGTTTGACCCGGCACCGCGCAAAGGAGAGCCCCATGTGACACGGAGGACACCTGACTATTTCTTGTAAGATGGGGACAGATTGGTGAGAGATAGTGCAGCGCGCTTTCGTAGAAGCAGCATTTATTCTCCCATGGACCTGTGCATTTGTGCCATAATCAAGGAAACCAACATGATTACTTCAGTGTAAATCTCTTTCTTGTCAACTTATATGTGCATGATGTCTTTGACACAACAAACACTATTTTAAAGGAAACCATTACAGATCCTGCTACTTTGTCAGGAAAGGTGTTTCATGTAACAGTTTTTTGTTACCAATGATCAAAGTGTATTTTCCATAACACAACAAGCAATTCTCATGTGGCATGGCTCTGCTCCAGGACCGCAAACAATTTTTAACAGTCTTTTTATTTATTTTTGGAAAGAAGCTGGGGCGCCTGTTGTATCTAATGTCTACAGATGATGGTACAAAGTACCATTGCCAAGTCTGACCTTTTGTAAAAAAGTAAAAAAAAAAAAAAAAAAGAAAGAAAGAAAAAAATATTAATATTATTTAAAACACCAATTAAAAACAATCAGCTGCTTATTTAAATCCAGTAAATCTTATATTATGGACAGAATTGTATACAAATAAATATATAATATAATTTATTTATGACTACTTAAATTATGTATCTCTTTTATATTGTGCACAATTGTCACAAAATAGCTTTATAGATGGAAGCTTCAATTGCTGCTAGGCCCTTGTGTTGTTGGCAAATACTGTAAATGTAGCCTGTTGAGCACCCATAAGCTCAGCTGCCCGAAATCCACACGGTTTAACATGTAACTAGCGTCCATAACTCAGTAAACGTCTGAAGAAATCCTTCAGTAAAGTTGTACCAATTATTAATGATTAATAGCCTCTGTGTCATTTCAGAACAAATGTGAGCGCAGTGGCGGATGTTGTACCTGATCAAATAAAACTGACATTAAAACTCAAAACTGGCAATATTTTTTTCGCCTTAGTTATTCTGTTGATTCCGGGCTGCAATCGGGCATGTTTTGTTTTATGCCGTCATTTGAACCACATTTGGGAGAAAAACACGTACATTTGACAGCCGCGCGTTTATTGTGACGGTGAAATTCCGGTCGGTCGCGGTGGGTTGTTCCCTGGTTGAAGATCTACTGCTCCTGCGGGTCAAATTAGCTGCTGCAGCGTTTCAGGGAAGCCTCTCGCGAACCACCGGAGCTCACAGTGCAGTAAGTAACCCAATTGTGCCTTTGCCATTATCAGAATTGCCAATTTGCTGCATGTGCCTGGAGTTTCTCGTTGCGTAAACTGCAGGGAATTTGTCTTTTATTTATTTTTTTGTTGGGTTTTTTTTGGAGAGCGCACACGGAGCTGCAGCTGGATGTGTGGATGTGGCAGGCTGATACTAGTTGAATCTGGAGGAGCACAACTGGATATTTTATGAGGTGGGACGGATGATTAATAACTGCTTTTAGGGACATTGCCTTTTATTCCATCCATTTGGTGCAGTTCAACATGGATGTGTGCGCTCCTGAA
The DNA here is from genome assembly GCF_026437365.1 of Eucyclogobius newberryi. Classification (NCBI taxonomy): domain Eukaryota; kingdom Metazoa; phylum Chordata; class Actinopteri; order Gobiiformes; family Gobiidae; genus Eucyclogobius; species Eucyclogobius newberryi. The sequence continues at coordinate 23,023,513 of NW_027315735.1, read as the reverse complement.
AGGTCCAGCTCTAACTGGTCTGTGTCGGGTTGAACAGTCTCCTCATGACAGTACGTTTCCCCTCGACCACTCACAAGGCTTTAATGGTATGGATGGTTCAATTAATTCGAATAGGCCAACGTGTGTATATAAGCCGTTATTTGTAAATACAGGTAACGCTTAGGGCATTCCACTTTTTCTTTCTTTATTCCATTTTGTCCACCATCTTATAAAAGGGAACTCTCAAGCTGCTTGATGTGCTGCACATAAAAATACAGCTGTAACCCACTTATTTCCAGTCGAATCAATCATTCTGGGAAGCATCTGGGTCAGTTTGTACTCCAAACCCACAATTTAAATAAATACCATAAAATAGAATAAAAATGAATAGGACTTTTATGTGGATTCCACCTGGACATTTTTATTACAAGTCCCTAAAACTATATTTATTTTTTATTTATAATTAGAGTTAACCAGACACCAGAGTCCAAAACGTACAGAGTATCAGCTTCACAAATGCTCCAGCCAATTGTTTGTACTCCAAAGGGTTCAGGGACAGCTTCAGCTATAATTGGAGGTCATCTTTTCAGGCGGTTTAGGAAAAAAAGGCCCTATCAGCCATGGAAGTCGTCTTTTGGCTGATTGGCTGAGAGTAAGGGCAGAAAGTGTTTGAGGGGTGTTTCTGGATCAAAGGTCGCAGTCAGTCCAAAGTTCACCTTATTACAATCATTACAAAAGTACAATCGTATCACTTATTTTACATAATAAGTAGACAGATGCTTCCAGAAGTCCAGCCCATAACCCTGCTAAATTAGAAAGTATTTGATCTCGTGAGGGCCTCATGTAGTTTAATGGATTTAAAGGGACAGCATGCCTTTTTCAATTCAAACACTGCCTAACCTACTTCAAAGATTAAAACCAGCAGTCCTGCTTCAGGATTGAAAGCATACATTATAAAATGTCCTCATGGATTCAGAAAATACGTTGTTGTTTTTTGTTTAGACTTGCATTTGTATTTTGACTGCTTGTTACAGTATGTTCTCCACATCCCTGTGTAGAGGCTCTTCTTTAGTGAATGAACACATTTATGCATTTGCCTTCTTCCTCCAGGCGAATCCCTGCCAAGAGCCTGCTTTTAGCTACAGTCTGAGAGTTGGTGCACAGTCATAATAGGCCTTTGCAATTTAGCGTTTCACAACCTTTGTGTCCGGTCAGCAATTACCATAGTAGCATACCGCTAATGGTGAATAAGCACGCGTGTTTTTCACAAGAGCTTTTTGACTTGGGCCAAGAAGGGTTTGTAGACCTACATTCATATGTTAGATAAAATGTTATATCACCTCAAGTACAATTCCTGTAAATATGGTTCATTGAGCATTCTTCTAATATTGCTGCTTTATTTTCTTCCCCCCCAGATGAATATGGCTGCAGAGCTATCCACTACCATAAACATCAATGAGCCTCGGTGGGACCAAAGCACATTTGTGGGTCGAGCAAAACATTTTTTCACCGTCACAGACCCCAGAAATGTCCTTCTTACCAACGAACAACTAACCCACGCCCATGATATCATAACTGACTACAAGTAACTTCACAATAAAGCCAAGCCACATTTCTAGTGTAGGAAAAACATAAATTGACTTAAATCCTGTTTTTCCTGTTCAAAGAAAGGGTGTTGTGTCCCCGGGGCTGACGGAGGATGAACTGTGGAGGGCCAAATATATTTTTGACTCAGCGTTCCATCCCGACACCGGAGAGAAGATGATCTTGATTGGTCGCATGTCAGCACAAGTTCCCATGAACATGACTATTACTGGTTGTATGATGACATTTTACAAGTAAGGACATATCTGCAATTAATGATTGTATTTTTTGTATTATTTTATACATCCACTGGTTTCAGAGTGATGGAAAGTGACCAACCATTGCCAAATGTATATTTCAAAGGAGTAAATGTTGTCTATAACAATTTTTTTCCTAAATCAACAGAAATCAAAAGTGCAATTTATCTGTTTGCTCAGTATTTGTAGCTGAGTTATTATTAGTATATAATTTAGTTGTGTTTGCCAAATGATGTTGTTTTTGTTTGTTTGTAGAACCACTCCAGCCATTTTGTTCTGGCAGTGGATCAATCAGTCGTTCAACGCTATTGTCAATTACACCAATAGAAGTGGAGATGCTCCGATCACAGTGAAGTAAGCCATAATGTCATCCTTTATCTCTGTAATGTAGTTTTTCAGTTTTTTATTATTAACTTGACAGTTGTCGTGTGTTTCCAGCCAGCTTGGCACAGCTTATGTGTCTGCCACAACAGGGGCAGTGGTCACAGCTCTAGGACTTAATGCACTAACAAAGGTATTAGTTTATCTAACCAACACATCTTTTCATTGACTTTTATTAGCAATTAGCAATTACCACGCGCTAATGTAAAACCAGACTTTGTAATGTTGGCATGGTTTGAGTCCTTTTTATTCACCTGTGTGATGTGGAATTTTTGATTTGCAGCATGACATGAAATCATTCATATTTTACCCTATGTAATGTATGTAAACTGAGTTACAAAAAGAGAAAAAATGTGTGTCTTGCCACAGCACGTCTCTCCTTTGATTGGACGGTTTGTTCCCTTCGCTGCTGTTGCTGCTGCTAACTGTATAAATATCCCATTGATGAGACAAAGGTAAACACACCATGTATTCAAACTCATGTGTCACTACTGTGTTTTCAACACATTATTACACATTATACATATAACCTTGTATGATTTTTGTTTTGTTTTTTACAGAGAACTGAAGCATGGTATTCCTATTACAGATGAGAATGACAATAGGTTAGGAGAATCCACAAAAGCTGCTCAGCAAGCCATATCTCAGGTAGTGGTCTCCCGAATCCTCATGGCATCACCAGGAATGGGTACGAACTGATTAATGCTCTCCTTTTGATTAATAATCAAGTTGGAGATTCTTATTTTATTTTATTTTTTCAGCCATTCCACCCTTTCTAATGAACCACTTAGAAAAAAAAGCGTTCCTGAAGGTATGCATATTACTGACTCAACCTGGAAATCTGTTAAGCAGAGCAACCATATCTTCCACACTGTACTTTAGTGTCCGTAAAACATATTTGATTCACATAGATGGAGCTAGTCCCATAAACAGACAACACAGTTGCAAATGAGCTCTATGAATGACTTGAGCCCACTGGGCCACTCCACTATTGGAATTCACCACTGCCTTTGTGCCTGGTCTTTTCAGAAGTTCCCATGGATGAGTGCACCTATTCAAGTCGGCTTGGTGGGATTCTGGTGAGTCATCACTTGTCACAGATGGGCCAGCTGATAAACCTTCCCCATTTGATGTTTCATGCTATTGAGATATATTTTTATTGTTTCACACATGGCTTATCCTTCTGTTTTAGTTTGGTGTTTGCCACTCCTCTATGTTGTGCGCTCTTTCCTCAAAAGAGGTGAGTGGATGCTTTCGGCGAGAGAAATGATGCAGAACTTGCCAACTTCAGACCTATTAATGTCATTGCAGAACATGCTGATTTGTGTTTGGCCTGTAAGCCCCTAAATGTCTCACATTTCTGTTTCCTGGATGTAGTTCGATATCAGTGAGCCGCCTTGAGCCTGAACTACAAGAGAAGATTTGGGCAAACCATCCTGGAGTGGAGAGGGTCTACTTCAACAAGGGGCTATGAGACTGTAGTGGCTGCTGGCCCCTGTACTGCCAACACAGGGGATCTATCCACACCCATTCTACATTTTATTCATTGTGCCAAAATTGTGTCTCTCCTTGTATGCACATTTCAGATGTGAAGACCATTTTTGTAATTACTTGATTTTGTAAATGTGATTATTGGGTTTCTATTAACTAACATAAAGCTATTACTTTGCCAATTACATTTATTTCTATTTGGTATTCAAGATTAAATATCAGCACATTTATTTTAAGACTTGTATACAAACTGTCTACAGTGATGTTTTCAGTAAATTTTAAGGATCTCAAACCGTCTAATTATTTTTAACATTACATAAAATACATGTTAAGCAACAGAGATTTCAAAGCATATTAAGCCAGCTCTCGGAGATTCAGCAAGCTTGTAACTTCAACTCAGTACTTCTTCTCTTTGCAGGGTCCTATAGAAAATAGAAAGCAAGTGATAAGGTGCTAAAGTATTTGATGTCTTAATAAGTGTTATGTGCTATTTCTGTGTTTGTAAAATGTCCTAGAACAAATGACTCATCTCAAAGTTGATATATTATTATAACATCAGATTTGCCCAGATGCTGTCTTCTACTTGAAATACCACAAGGTTGGAAACAAGCCAGGTTTTTGAATATTCTGGAAAATACACTGTACTTAAAATATATTGCAATGGTATGGATTGAATTAAATGGATCTGTGGTCAACACATTTCATGTTTAAATATTGAGAATATAATTAACAAACTTTGCCAAATGCTTATTACTAATACCAACCATATTAACAACTGATGAGCTCAATATTATGAGCCTCTTTTCTTAATTGTGAAAAGAAAAAATAAGTCAATGAAATGCAATGAAACATGTTTACAATTTAAATGTTATTCATTGAATGTTGAAATATTGATTCTGTTGTATATTTTGCTCCTCACTTTGTGATTTCCGTAGTGTTCAATGTTCAATAGATGTAAATCTACAAGTGTTTTGCAGTTTTTCTTTATGGTAATAGTAATTTCATTCCATTTTAAAATTGTTTGTTTTCAGTCCGTCTGAAAAAGCACATCGTTTTAAAGTACCGTAATTGTTTTGAGCTATACTCCATGAAGCATTGACTCAGAAGTAAAATGTATTTTTAACAAAACACAACTATAGCTGCAAAAATGAAAAATGATGATTAAAGTTCAGTTTGCATTAATTGAAATGTTGCATTTTGTAGAAGATGTGGGAATTGGGATGGATATCATAAAAAAGAAGCACCACAGCACCTTCTGTTGGTCGACATATAAAACAGCACTGTCAGATTAAAAGCATTTTAATGCCAAGGCACATCAACATTGCTCTCCACATAGATCAAACTCTTTTTGAAACAATGCACAGACATATGATTGACAATAATAATGTACAGAAAGGCTACAAGATGCCTCTGATTGCCACAAAGAAATCCAACACTATTTTCGTAAATGTTCCTGATTTTACAACACAGTTGTCCAACAGCAACAACAGCTCCACTTCACATAAGCGTAATTTAAGCAGAAGACCAAACAATGAGTTCTCGTCTCAGTAACCTTTTTGGAAAAAACGTTGCACAGCTGTGTCCATAAAGCTGATCCTGCTGCATTTCCTTGTCCCCTGGATTTGAAGGTATTTCATGAAGTGCAAAGTTGAGAAAGCAATGAAAACACACAACTCAGCATTATTATTATAAAAGTAACTATCTCAACATAACAACTCGTGTGTTCTTGAAATACGCAGTTCAGCATATTTGAAATGGACAATCCACGTGGCTAGAACATTGCTTCCTATTTCATAGTTTAAGTCAAACACCATGTTTTTTACCACCCCAACAAATTCACGTTCACATCTCGGCTCTGAAAAGCTTACTTTGTTCAGGCGCAACATGTGCTCAGTGCTATCTTTGGAATGTACTCAACTTTGCCAAAGCAGCATTTCAATTGGCACTTGTGAAGTCTGACATTTACACTTTACAGTTACAGTTACACTTATTAGCATTTTCACAAAGATTATAATAGAAAAAAGATAAATAATATAAATACTGTGAAATTACACATCAATATTGTTTCTCATTCAGGTAAATTGGTTAAAAATATGAATATGTAGGGTCTTGTGTGGACACTCTTAAAATGTTAAAATGTCTTTGGATTGGAGTTAAATATTCTTCTGGTCCACAGTGATAGACCTGAGCCTTGTCCAAGTTACCACAATATAATAACAAGTCAGTGAAGAAAAGGAAAATGTGCTGCTCAGCTGGTTAGACACTGAAACCAACTTAGACACAAAGGCTTTTCTTCAGTCTTGACTCTGACAGTATTGTTTGTTCAAGGCTGCTTGTGATTTATTTTGTTTACTCAAATTAGTTCATACTTGCGTGTGAGTCAATTGTTGGCTCAGCAGATCTCCTCAGCAGTCGCCTCACCCACCAACAGTGAGTGTTTGTCAGGCTCCAGCACCAGGCTGTTGAGAGAGTGTTTGTCCGATCGCAGCGAGTTGATAGAGGCGCGGCTGTAGTTGACAATGCGATCAAGCAGACTGAGTTTTGGGGAGGATCTTCGCAGCTCACCCATGCCAATGTGAACACTGACATCTGACAGACTGCCCTGTCGTCGACTCTTCCCGAAGCGTGCCTCCAACTTCTCAGCACTGGGCTTGGTGTAACTACAGCACAGAATTAAATGTTAGGGTTTTTTTTGTTAGTTTTTTTCAAATTTAGAAAAGAAAACAAAGCTGGAAAACGTTTTACCATTTGAGTAAAAGCGATGACAAAACAACAGAGACAGATGACAAAGCCATGGCAGCAGAGGCCATCCAAGGCTGTAGAACCAGACCAATGGGAAGAAATATACCTACAGAGAAAGTTACTTTGATAATCTTATTGCATTAAATTAATGTCATGCCACTGTCAATGGGTTCTTACCAGCAGCAATAGGTATACCAATCAAGTTGTAGATCAGTGCAAAGACGAAATTTATTCTTATTCTCTTAACAGTCTTTTTAGACAGATCAATGCTCCCCACAACATCCAACAAGTCATTCTGTGAACAACAGATTCATTGGTTATTTCCAAACAAAGATTGTCAATTAAATAAATACTTTTAATATAATTAGACTGATACAACAGTTTAATTAATAACTGTATTAATTAATTGCATAAAAACAGCAACATTTTGTAGACCCACTCTTATCAACACCACATCTGCAGCCTCTATGGCAACATCTGTCCCCGTTCCTATGGCGATCCCCACATCTGCCATGGCCAAAGCCGGTGAATCATTGACACCGTCTCCCACCATGGCCACCCTTTTTCCTGCCAGCTGCAGCTGCTCCACTTTGGCCACTTTGTGTGATGGAAGAACTTCAGCAAAGACCTTCTGGATGCCCACCTGGAACACACATAAACAATAATACAATTTTAAATGGTACATAAAAATACACTTATATTACAAACCGAAAAGTTGAAGGTCGTTGAAAAAGATAGGTGTACATGCACTCATTTTATATTAAGACTAATACATTTATAATCATATTGGCTTCTTGAAGGGTTTTTTGTTTATATGTATTATTACTGTGTAATGTGAATACCTGGGCAGCTATAGCCCGTGCAGTCTTGCTGTTGTCTCCAGTCATGAGGATCACTTCGAGCCCCATGCTGGTCAAAGTGTGCACTGCCAGCTCTGCCTCCGGTTTCACTGTGTCAGCGATGGCTATCATGGCACTCAACAGATCTAAGCATAAATACAAATGTCATATACTGTAAACATCAAAAATATTTTTGAGTTTAATGATTTACTTACTGTCTACAGCAACCAGTACAGCGGTGCGTCCTCTGCGCTCATGCTCTATCATTGCATTGTCTACTTCAGGACTGACCTGCAGACAGTTTCTCCTCATCCACTCCCGGTTTCCAATCAAAACAACATAGGTGGATGTCTGAATCAGACCTATTAAACATAAGAGAAAGAGGAATTAAATATGCAAAATTTGTCTTAAAATCTTCTCCTGAAAGCCGAGGCTACACACTGGGAGGCTGTGGGTCCATAATGAGCGGGTGGGAACCAGATGAGGTTCGGGTGTCGCTGATCTGAACCAGGACACTGTTGCGTTGGTTGTTGTCTTCACTGTCACTGTCTGCCTGCTTCAACAGTGTCTCTGTGTTGCTGACTTGACATCGAATGCCACAGCCCGGCACTGCCTGAAAGTTGGTGCAACTACCAAGAGACTCTGTACCAAGCTCCTGCAGAGACAAAGACATTGCACTATGACATATTTGTATGACTACAAATAAGTAAATCCTGTTGGTAATAAAAAAAACCTGTTTGCAGTATTTGGTGATGGCTGCGCCGAGCGGATGTTCACTATTGTTTTCTGCTGTTCCCACAACGGCCAGGAGGCGAGACCTGGGCATTTTGTTGCCTTCAACAACCATTTTCATCTGAATTACTTTTGGCGCACCATATGTAATTGTACCCGTTTTGTCAAACACAACTGTCTGAACCTGTAAAGAAGGAAAATAAAGGCGCTTGTTGAAATATTATACAGAATATTTAAACTATACATTATTAAACCAAGCAGGTTCACTTTGCAACACTGCATAGCATCAAAGAGGTGTGAGAATTGAACAAACCTTATGTGCCATCTCAAGCGGCTCTCCTCCCTTAATCAGGATGCCATTTTGAGCTCCAACTCCTGTTCCCACCATAACGGCTGTTGGGGTGGCCAAGCCAAGAGAACAGGGACAGGCAATACATAACACTGTTATGGAGGCCTGGAAGGCGAAGCGAATCACTGCTTCAGTTCTTGAAATGCTCTTGTCATAACCCTAAATTGGTCAAATAATGGTTAAGACAATATCTTGTCGACATCTTTTTGTGTACCTGTAATTAACATATTAAAATACAGTGCTTACAGGAAAGAATTCTTCAACCAGAGAGAAGTTTAAAAACCCAACTATGATCCATGCCACCAGGGTAAGGAATGATATCCCAACAATAAATGGGACAAAGTATCCACTAATCTTATCGGCATACTGCTGAATTGGAGCCTGAATGCAAAGATAAATGTACACACAAAAAAGATTAGATTTAAATCTCTTTAGGGAGACAAACGTCAATTGCTTATAGTTCATTAACCTTAGAGGTCTGAGCCTCCTCAACTAGTTTGACAATCTGAGACAGAGTTGTGTCCATGCCAACATGTGTCGCACTCACGAGCAGAGAGCCATTCTGGTTAATGGACCCTGCAATCACTGTGCTCCCAGGCTTCTTAGTTACTGGCATCGCTTCCCCTGTACAAAATAACTGTCAGTATTGTGTAAATGAATAAAGAAACAGCTTGGTAAGGTATTGTCTATCAATATACTAATTGTTTCGTCACATCAAGTACAGAAAAGTTAATTATGTGTTCATGGAGTTTACTTTGGCCTCATTTGAGACTAACCTGTAATGAGGGATTCATCAGCCATGGAGTGTCCCTCAATAACTCTTCCATCAACAGGAAATTTTCCTCCGGGAACAACTTTAACTACATCGCCTCTCTGCACTAGCTCAACATCCACTTGTTCTTCACTAAAACGTATAGATTACAAATAAAAAATATAGGCTGAAGTTAAAACAAAACAAAGCCATTTCAGTAGGAAGAAGTAGTACCTGACAACAGACATGTCACTGCCGAGTGTAACCACTGTAGCCTCTGTCGCTTGTAGTGACATTAATTTTGACAATGCTTCAGACGTTTTGCTCTGTAAGTACAATTCCAAAATTATATTTCAAAAGTGCGGATTTCTGATTTCTTCCAGACTACATAAGCAAATTAAATAAACTCAAACCTTAGCAATTTGCTCCAGCCATCGTCCAAGGGAGATAAAGACAAAGAGCATCGGCGGAGTATCAAAGAAGGTGATTGGGTTGATTTTTGCTTTTTCCACAATGGCTACAATTAAAACTATCAGTGAATAGGTGAAGGCAATGGTGGTGGCCAAAACAATGAGCACGTCCATGTTGGCAGACTTGTGTTTGACAGCTTTATAGGCTTGGATGTAGAAGTATCGACCACCAATAAACTGAAAAATTGAAGAAAGGATAAAATGACCCCTGTTCAGTAATCCCATAGACAGATGAATAACATTTACATCATGTTAATTTTACCTGTACAGGCACACAAAAGAGGAAGGAGAGCAGGTTCATGATGGAGAGTCCTGGAATCAGTTGTCTTTCTAGAAACATTGTGGAGTGATAGTGGTTGCGGTCCTCTGTAGTGAAGTTGTGGCTGTGAGAAACATTCATTTGGTGGTCCATAATGATCATGTAGGTCATCATGCCCATGACAGGCACACAGAAAAACAAGCTGACAAAAAAGGACTTTCTCCATCTACAAAGACCAAATAATTAGAATAATCACCATCACCAAACACGTAAGATCGTGACTCCTTACTGTTTTATCTCTTTGCTGTGGTCTAAATGACTTGCATTGCGGTCCCTTTTAACCAAAGATGCTTCAAATCCAAGATTCTGTGTAAGTAAATATATATTTCCAATGTTTAACACCTTTATAAAGTATGCAAATTACCATTTACCAACTACTATTAAAAATAAAAACATAGAAATCAAAATAGCCTAACCTCAATATGTTTAATTATGTCTCGTGGTCCCATGATTTCAGCATCATATTTAATATGTGCTTTATTGGTTGCCAAGGCAACAGAGGCATATATAATCCCCTTCTCCCTCATGAGGCTGGATTCAATCTTGTGAACACAAGAGGCACATGTCATTCCCCGAATCTGTAAGAGAATACAAAAACAGACAAAAGGTTTTTTTTTTTTGACAGACACATGAATAGGATGCAAGAGCAATGATACGGGACTTACCACTAGCTCGAGGTTTCCATCTGATCCTTCATAGTTCTCCATGACTGAGGCAGTGAACCCCAGCTCTTTTATACATTCAGCAATCTTCATGGGATCAGTTACTTCAGAGTTATATCGTACCTCTGCTTTACTGGCCATAAGCGCCACAAGAACTGATAAGATGCCTAGTTGAAAAGATAAGTTGTTTTCTTAATGTATTGTATTGTATTGTATTTGTTGTAGATCGATTTTGCTTACCAGGCTCATTCTTGAGGTTACGTTCAATGTTTCCCACACAAGAAGCACAGGTCATGCCTCCAATTTGGATGTAACATTTGGCATAAACATCTTTGTTACTCCCAAGAGAGTTTTCTTTGAATATCTCATTGTTTACATCTTTCAAAGATGCAGAGCTCAGTGGCTTTGAAACATTCACTTTGGATTCAGGCAGCAATGAGTTTGTTTCTGTGAAATGAAGAGAGTAGTTGGAATTTGCTTCATATACCACATTTGTTTCACCATTACAATATATCATTATCTTACCGGGTAAGAAAGCATCAAATCCCATGTCTTCAATGGCAGTCCTAAGCTCTTCTGATGTTGTCACTAGAGGATCATATTCAAAGACGCCCTGGTGCTCCGAAAGAGAGACCTTGGCTGAATTGACTCCTTTCCTTTGCGCAATAACACCTTCAATGGACTCGACACAGGAGTTACACGTCATGCCTTCAATATGAATATGTGCTACAGATGACAAAGGCTGGCTAAAACAAGGCTGGGGAACAGCGTATTTGGCGCGGCATTCCAAACTAGGCAGTGTTGATGTGGACTGAGGAGGAGAACTGAGAACACCAGAAGAGTCCCAAAGTTGAGTCCTAAATTTTAAAGGTGGAAGAGCTTCAATTGCCCGCTGTATTTGAGATATTGAGATCTGCAGGGGATCATAAACTATAGACGCCTTTTCTTTCTCCAGTGAAACCTCCACAGAAGAGATACCAGTTAGCATAGAGATATTGTCCTGGATATTGACAATACATGAGCGGCAGTGCATGCCTGTGACCCTGAGTGTGACAAGTGTTGTATCTATGAAGATCTCTGTCTCTTCCGTTGGTTTCGACGGAGAAGAAACGACCGACTTTTGGGAATCAACAAAGCGCTCAATTTCACCAGGCAGCTGCAGAGGCCGAGGCTTGGACTTGACAGTGGCCTTAAATCCAGCACGAGAAATCTGGTCCAGGATGGTTTGGATAGTAATGAGGTATGGCAGGTAAACAAGGGTAGCTTCTTTAGCATCTAAAGCAACTGTGGATGACAAAAGGGACAAGTTAATTTACTTTCACAACAACTTCCACTTTTTAGGCTTGGTCTTAAAAGGTGGAATGGACGATTTTTTTGCCAAAATCCGAGTCTCATTTCCTGTGGCGTGGACCTACTGCTCACCTGCAGCCTCGTTCTGGCTCGTCCCCAGGAGAGCAGCACGTTTCCCTGTGTCTAAGCGCATGGATCTATCATAATATAGTTCCCTCAGTGTACAGGACAAAATTAAGACGGAAAATCTACGGGAGACAAGAGATGCGATGCGATCCGTCGCGCTAATAACCAAACGCACGTGTAGCCTCGAGTCTGTTGTGTGCGTCCGCACGGGGGAAGTGCGCATGCGCACTTCTGCTTGAGTTCTTAAATCGGCGAAAAATCGTCCATTACGCTTTTAAGTCACAGAGTGTAGTTTTAAAATAATATACAATGTGACATTTCCAAAGCATTAAATGTCAAACACAAAAGACAGGTCATTTGTCTGACTAGTCACTAAAACAAATAAAAAGGATTATGGCTAAATATCAAATCCTGTTGAGGTACTTACAAGTCATAAGACCTAAATACAATAGAGTGGCACATGAGGAATAGAAAAAATTACTACCTTTAATTTTTTCAATGCCCTTTAGTTTTCCAATCTTCCCTTCAATGGTGGTGGTGCAGGAGTGGCAGGTCATTCCTTCTATGCACAATTTCAAGAGCGTTGCCTCAGCCCCGGCGCTGTGAGGCAGGGACAAACTGGGGCTGCTGTCTTTGGGAGGAACTGTTGCTGTTACGCTGGAGACTACTTCACTGAGCTGTTGTGCATATGTCATCCCTGTGACGAAGGTGACCGTGAAACCCTTCTGCACAGGGTTGTGACTAACTTCCAGCACACCCTGAATATGTGTGAGTCGGTCTAGTGCCTCCTCTTGGCCTGCAAGAGAAAGCCCCGATGCTAAGACAAATTGGGTGTCTGTGGCCACAGGTGCCGTGTTACTGGACTCTGAGAGACTCGACTCAAAACCCATGTCTTCAATCGCCACGGAAAGAGAATCAGGGCTTTGTTTGTTTTGGTCAAAAAAAATAGCAGCATTTTTTAACTCCAAAGACACCTACAAGAACAAAAAGGAAAGTGTTAATGTTTGTCATATAATTGCATGTAGGAACCAATTCATGTCATCACATTGCTGTGCATTGCAAAAAAATATATACATATACACTCACCGGCCACTTTTTTAGGTACACCTGTCCAACTGCTTGTTAACGCAAATTTCTAATCAGCCAATCACATGACAGCAACTCAATGCATTTAGGCATGTAGACTTGGTCAAGACGATCTGCTGCAGTTCGAACCGAGCATCAGAATGGGGAAGAAGGTGATTTAAGTGACTTTGAACATGGTATGGTTGTTGGTGCCAGACGGGCTGGTCTGAGTATTTCAGAAACTGCTGATCTACTGGGATTTTAACGCACAACCCTCTTTAGGGTTTACAGGGGGGTTGACCAAAAAAGAGAAAATGTCCAGTGAGCGGCAGTTCTGTGGGCGCAAATGCCTTGTTGATGCCAGAGGTCAGAGGAGAATGGCCAGACTGGTTCGAGCTGATAGAAAGGCAACAGTAACTCAAATAGCCACTCGTTACAACCGAGGTATGCAGAGGAGCATCTCTGAACGCACAACACGTCGAACTTTGAGGCAGACGGGCTACAGCAGCAGAAGACCACACAGGGAGCCACTCCTGTCAGCTGAGAACAGGAAACTGAAGCTACAATTCGCACAGGATCACCAAAATTGGACAATAGAAGATTGGAAAAAGGTTGCCTGGTCTGATAAGTCTCGAGTTCTGCTGCGACATTGGGCTGGGAGGGTCAGAATTTGGCGTAAACAACATGAAAGCATGGATCCATCCTGCCTTGTATCAACGGTTCAGGATGGTGGTGGCGGTGCAATGATGTGGGGGATATTTTCTTGGCACACTTAGTACCAATTGAGCATCGTGTCAAAACTTGAGTATTGTTTCTGACCATGTCAATCCCTTTATGACCACAGTGTACCCATCTTCTGATGGCTACTTCCAACAGGATAACGCACCATGTCATAAAGCGCAAATCCTCTCAGACTGGTTTCTTGAACATGACAATGAGTTCACTGTACTCAAATGGCCTCCAGTCACCAGATCTCAGTCCTATAGAGCACCTTTGGGATGTGGTGGAACAGGAGATTGGCATCATGGACGTGCAGCCGACAAATCTGCAGCAACTACGTGATGCTGTCATGTCAAGATGGACCAAACTGTTTCCAGTACCTTGTTGAATCTGTGCCATGAAGGATTAAGGCAGTTCTGAAGGCAAGAGGGGGTCCAACCCGGTACTAGCAAGGTGTATCTAATAAAGTGGCCGGTGAGTGTATATCCCATCATAAAACTCATATGGCACGTGGTTACACTTCTAATGCACGTTCTAATGATTTAGAATAAGATGACAAGGTAAAAGTATGTTGATTTATACAGGATTGCTTTGTTAACACAGTGTTGGCAAATAGTGAATCTTTTTATAACACATAGAAGGAGAAGTGAGTTAGGCCTGTCAGCTCTTTGGTCTCAGCAGGAGAAAGGAAACATGTGACTCACTGAAGGGATCACTTGACTGAGCCATGATCCCAGATGCTTGTGGGGGTTACAGAGAAGTGTGGTGCATGTGCTTTTTTAATTTATATTTTAGGAAACGAACGAATACAAAAAGGCTTTGTGTTTGAGTGTGCTGGTCAATACAAATTAAAGTAATAAAATCCAGGCACCATTTGGTATGACATAAATTACATTTCCTGTAGGCACAGACGACTCATTGCTGCTGCCGTTTGCAAAGGGCAAAGCTTTATCCAGAGAAGTTAGCATTATTACATTATCCCTCCCATTCAACCCAAGCCTGGAGCATAAACACACAAAACACAAGACAGCAGGCCACATCAGCTGCCAGCTAATTAAGATAAATTTACCCCCAAGCGAGTTCTAATGGACACAAATCCTTTACTAAAAGTATAAAGTAGAGATATCTATTCTATCCATGTGCAGTAAAAATTAAACGTCATTGCGCCATGAATCCGTAGTTCAAATTGTGTCACTGAAGAAATCATGTGAGCAAGTTCAACACGTTTCTGGACTTCTGGGAAAATCATTCACCTTTATGTGGATGACTCCTGGAAAGGATCCGATGCGCTGCTCGATGGACTGGACGCAGGACCCACAAGTCATGCCTTCCACTCCAATAGTGGTGGAGGCAATGCTCACCTTCTGTGTCATTGTTACTACAAACACACGGAAAACATGAGAACTTCAACTAGTTGTAATGGGGGTTTTCTCACGGGAAAAAAACAGTAATACATATGTAGAAAAACATGATAACTTCAACTAGTTGTAATGGGGGTTTTCTCACGGGGAAAAAAACAGTAATACATATGTAGAAAAAGATTCAGTTGTAGTCATCAGGACAGTGTTTTAGAAAAACAAGACGTTCCGACTCTCATCAAGAGTCATTCGCAATCTGCGGAGGTCGTCTGACAACTCGTACATACATGTGACAAATTATGATCTTGGCAAACTTCTTACCATATATAACCTTTGTAAAATATAAAAACATATCATCTAATCAAAGGGGTTTGTATCCAGGCAACGTTAATCATCTTAGCAGAAACTAGTCTAAAGAAAAAAGTTTTTTTTTCACTTTTTTACAGTATCACTGTAAAGCTAGCTAATGTTGCATTTAACAGACTTAACATTGAGAAAAATACCGTAACTGAAACGCTTAACATGTTTTGTTTGCTGGTCTGAACTTGTTACCGTAGAGAACAAACAGAAACCCCCAAATCTGTGTTGTTTTTCTTACCTTGTGTAAGGAAAGTAACCAGTTAGCAAATCGCTGAGCCTCTGGCGTCGGTCAATAGTCTGTTGCTAAATAAAGCTAACAAACTAGCCACATTCAACTTTCAACCCTACATTACAGAAGATGAAACAGGGACATTGTGGCATCCCGCAGTCTTCAAAAATGTCCGGAGCGTGTAATGATATCGGTTACTTCCCATTATCAGCAATTCTAGCTTTTTTCCTTGCTGTTTGGTTTCGTCTTTGCAGGTCGACGTGAAGCGTGAAGCCGACGTGACGGACGGGGACACTGCGTCACGCAAAGGGGCGGTGCCACGGATACCATAGTAACCACATTGGGGAACTGTCTCCCGTCACTTGACACGTGTTTGTTTACCCCTGGAAGCGCATAATTACAAGTGAAGTACCTCTGAAATTATAGTTTCTATTTATACAGAAGGCGTATTTGGTACATTTTCTTCCTGACCTTCCTGAAAAATGCCCTGTCTTGCGCTACCTATTATTTGTTGTAGATGGGTGGATTTTTTGTTCGCTTAAGTCATGAATGACATGATTGCTAAATTTACCGTGCCAGCCTCTTGCCCCACCCAATCCGCACCCGAGCTAGAATTTAAAAAAAAGAATGTAACCAAGTGAATGGGAAATGGCCTGGTAAATAATAGTACAGATCACTCCCCTCTACCTATAGGCAATTACAATAAGAGCATTCGAATGTTTAAAATGATAAGGTGTCAATGATTTGAAGCAAAAGATAAAAAATAATGATAATAATATTAATATTGAATACATAAAAGTAGGCCCATTGATTTTATTATCTTCTAGGTGCATTCTATAACCATATGATTTGCTTATGTTGCTTATAATGGAGGCTTGTACATTAGGCTATAATCAACCTTTGAGTAGCACTCGGACAATACAATTTCAGACATCAGTTATTAGTTAGCATGTAGAAAAATATCAGTAGTATTTACTCACACACTTGATAGATGTCCAAGAGCTCTTAAAATTCACCAGAATGCAGGAAATTGTGTCTGTTCTTTTAAAATTTTAAGGACCCCCAGACCACCCTTTGTGTTAAAAATCAGAAGCACACATTAAAAATACGTTTATCGGCCTGGGCTGAGCCTTGGATCTCATCAGTTCTTAGCATCGTCCCTGGCCTATCCTATGTGGTGTATTCACAAAAATCCTCATGTCCTCGGGGATCTTTCTGAGGGGCACTCGGGAGCAGTCAGCGAACAGGGGGACCTGAGACCCCGAGCAGACTAGAGTGGCCCCCACAGCACAACCCTTCCCATGCCAATGATTAAGAATGATGATCTTGGCAATGAAAATAATAATGGTCACAGTACTTAAATATTAGAGGGCACTCAGAGTGAGATAAAGCAGGGGTACATTAACAATAACAAAAAAATACATGATTGTAATCCAAATATAAGTGCTTCCTTATCAAATTATCCCGCAGTGCTAGGCCTTTAATCTGGTAAAATGAAGACTAGAAAGAGCAAAGCCAGTTTGGACAAATCAATTTGTAAAATTGAGTAGCCAATAATTGCAATTTATTAAGCTTTTGAACATACCTTGAATTTTCTTTGTGGACTCTTTTGATGGTCTGGTCTGGTCTGGTCATGAATTAAAGATCCCATTAAGATAAATGTCCTTCTCAAACTAAATAGTAGACCTATGCATTAAGACATCTAGTCACAAGCCACATGTTTACAGGTTGGCGGGGGCATAAGTTAAGTGGTGTGCCAGAATAAATAAAACACACACACCATGATACACACCCACATTGTAAAGAGCATCAGAGGAAATGCCCACACCCTCACACGTTTGACACACTGACCTACTTTTTGTATAAATGTGCTCTGTCTTGTGCTTGCCTCCTAGTTCTTGCAATATAAATGCGAACACGAACACAACATCCTTACCATTTATTATGAAAATAATCCACAGGTACGTCTATGTGGATCCCTTTTAATGTTGCATGGACCATGTTTTCGTCTCTCACGTGGACTCGTCAAGCCGTCTCTCAAACGAGAGCTTTCTTCAGTCGTCTCCTCCACTACGGCCATGAATCTGAGACTGAGAGAGAGCTGCATTCTCCTCCAGCAAACCAACACCAGAGAATGGTTGAACGTTTTAGAGGCCTCTTTTAAAGAGTCATATTGCCCCCACATGTGGTCCATGCTGCTCCCAAACTTCAACACACGGACTTTGTATTGTAGGCCTAGTTATGTTTCAGATATTAGGTAAGCAGAGAAGCCAAAAATGTATTTTAGCATATAATGATTAGCAAAGTATTTGGATTTTAAAAATACAACTCAAGTAAGCTGCTTGCTTTATCAGCTGTCCAAGCATAGCCTTTTCAAGAATAGGCCGTACAATTGAAAAAAGAAAATCATTTGTAAGATGAAAAAAATCTCAACATACAGTAGAGCAACTGTTTACTCAAGCATAAATTCTGGTACTACTTATAATATAAATAATTTGATAAACAGTACTTCAACTCAGTTAAACGTTATTACCCACCTTCGCAAATAATTGTGATTATAATTGGAACCACAATACTGCTGTGTTATTTGATTTCAATGTATAACTGCATCAGCTGAAAATGGAAATATAGTTGTTGCCTCAAGAATTAGGTTGACCTTTCTTTGACATGTTTCTCCATAAAAGCTTTACGAAACATAAACAGCAGCTCAGATTGCAGCAGTTCAGCATGAGACAGGTGGCATGAATGAGAGAGGATGGGGTCTGACGAAGGGCTCGTCGGGTGGATCTGTGTTTACTGTAGATCACATCAGTGCAGGCTCAGAGGCTGTGTTACCATCATCTCTGCTCTGTGTGCAACCCAACCTTAGGTGAGTTTATCCATGCTTTGTATTGTCTTTATAGATTATATCAAGACTCATGAACCGTTTTGTGTTGTATTTTATAGGTGAAGGTTTTATTACATTTAGTATTGGAAACACAAGAATATGCAACAACTAACACTTCATGTGGATGCTTTGAGAGCTGTTAAGCTATCTTATAGTACATGATTGTTGATTGAAAGATGTTATTGGATTGATATGATCAAATGATTAATTCAAATTCTGAAATTTGAAGTAATTGTATTGTTAATAATTGCATTATTTATGGTTTTGTGATGAACTGATACAATGCTGAGGCAGGGAAGAGGGGTTTTGGTTAAAGGTTAATTACGTGGAACTACAGGCCTATTGATAACAATGTGCTTTTATAATTATGACAGCTAATAAACAGTGTGGGAATGTAATAAATACATGCACTAAAGATAGGTATTCAGAATAAACATTTTGAGTAGCTGTATTATGGTATAGTTACACTTTCATTTAATTATACTCTGAACTTTCCTTAAAGTAAAGGAATAAATTGCTGTATTTGATCCCACAGTTTAAATTCAAACTACACAATATTGGTGAGAAATATGTGTGTGATTTTTCCTTCTCTAATAAGTGAGATAATAACAAAGATGTTGCTGTTTTAATCTTATGTAACATTTTTACAATATAATATAATGTGCAATTGCTGTTGGAATTCATGTGCAATTCATGTGCAATTACTGTGAAATTCATGTGCAATTCATGTGCAATTACTGTGAAATTCATGTGCAATCTATGTGCTGTCGTGACACATATTCATGTGCAATTACTGTCGGGATCACATGCAATAGTATTTATTTATTTATTTGTCTATGGGAGTTTTTGTTTATTTATAGGAGATCTTCTACTGAAAGTGTTTTTCAGACTTCCTATAAGTGATCTGTTCTTCTGTATCTACCTCTGTATCTACCTGCGTTGCACCAATGAAATTTCCCCATGTGGGACAATAAAGGAATATCTTATCTTATCTTATCTTATCTTATCTTAATGCATTTCATACCACAATTTTGCACACTAAACATTAAGGATTTTTTGCACACTAAACAAAACTATTTGCCTATTTCTTTTACAGAATGAAACGTGGAAGATCCAGCCTTAAATCCAAGTGCCAAACATTTCCCAGCCCAAAGGAGCGGGCAAAGAGGCTGAAGCAGGCTCCATGCAGCTTCGCCCCAAGCCGAGGCGAGGACTGGGGAAACTTGCCTCACCATGTGGTCCTGCAGATCTTCCAGCACTTGTCCCTGGTGGACCGGGCGCGGGCCTCCTCTGTATGCCGGCGATGGAACAACGTTTTCCACACCCCAGATCTATGGCGCCGTTTCGAGTTCGAGCTTAATCAGCCGGCCACGTCCTATCTACGCTCCACTCACCCCGATCTCATCCAGCAGATCATCAAGAAGCACGCCCAGCACCTCCAGTACGTTAGTTTCAAGGTAAATTTGTTATCAGAATTCACCTTTTTCTGCAGTGTACGCCTCAAATTTCACTGACCGGGCTCAGCATTTTTTACCAAACACTTGAAAAACAATATGGTCCTTGCCTAATCCAAACCATCTGTCACTCATTTGATTATGACTCACCAGCTGGTTTGGAATTAGTTGTCGTAACACATAAAGCACATTGGGAGGTTAATTGCCCCTTCGTCTTAGCATATTTAGATTTGATCTGTGTTGTTAAATCAGGTGGACAGCTGCGCCGAGTCTGCAGAGGCGGCCTGTGACATTCTCTCCCAACTGGTGAACTGCACCATCAAGACCCTGGGCCTCATTTCCACTGCACGGCCGAGCTTCATGGATGTGTCTCAGGTAACAACCAAACATTCTTTATGTATTATTATTACTTTGATTGTATAGTTATAAATTGTGGCAGTTAAATTCCTAAAACAAAACAAATATATATAATAAATAATATAGAAGACAAACAACAATTTATGTTGCAAACTAAATAATTAAATTAGCAGTATAGTGTGTACTCTTCTCATCATAGTCATTCAATGACATGAATCCATTGTATTAAGTTCAATTATGTAGCACATAAATTATACTTGCTAATAGATTAGTCCAGCGATTATTCTTTCCCAAAGTATTTGAACTAAATGAAGTTGATGTGAAGCCGTTTGAGGATCCTGGTGGCGCACATTTATGGACAAGAGAGTCTTTTTTATCAAATATATTGAATTTACACATTTTCCATGTCATTCTCGTGGAATTACGGCTCAATTTCAGTTATGACTGTCTTTTCTCATCTCTTGGCATGTTTTTGAATCTGTGTATAGAGTATAGACACATCAACAAGTTCATCATCAATTATTCTATTACTAAAGTTGAGAATTATTGAAATAATCGGTTAGTTGGGATTAATCAATTAATTTGTTTTAGTGCAAACTCGTGCAAAAGAATCATAATCTTTGCTTGTAACTGCTGTGGTTTGCCATTTACAAGAGTATTTGTAGTTGTATAGCTCTTTCATACACAGTATGATATTATGATTTTAATACAAAAATAAATGCTGTGATGCCGTCGTTTACGGTGTCAATTCAACCCATGATTGAAGAGCATTACTGACTGATGCAGAAGCTGAATGAAACGTGATGGTGCAGTGTTTGTTCTCCTCAGGCCCACTTTGTGTCCGCTTTGACAGTGGTGTTTGTCAACTCTAAGTCACTGTCCTCCATAAAGATTGATGACACTCCAGTGGACGATCCGTCCCTCAAGGTGCTTGTTGCCAACAACAGTGACACGCTCAAGTTGCTGAAGATGAGCAGCTGTCCTCACGTCTCCCCAGCCGGTGACTATTACAGTATTTATGTATGTCATTCTAGGTGAAGACTAGTGTACATGCAATATTCTTCATGCCTGCAGGGATCCTATGTGTGGCAGACCAGTGCCATGGGCTCAGAGAGCTGGCTCTGAATTACCATCTTCTGAGTGATGAGCTGCTGCTCGCACTCTCTACTGAGAAACATGTGAACCTCGAGCACCTGCGCATTGATGTGGTCAGTGAGAATCCCAGTCAGACCCACTTCCACACCATCAATAAGAGTAGCTGGGAGGCGTTGGTGCGGCACTCTCCAAAAGTCAACATTGTCATGTACTTCTTTCTCTACGAAGAGGAATTTGAGCCTTTTTTTCGTGAGGAGACCCCAGTAACTCATTTGTACTTTGGGCGAGCAGTGAGCAAAGAAATGCTGGGGCGTATTGGTCTGAACTGCCCCCGTCTGGTGGAGCTGGTGGTATGCGCTAACGGGCTGGAGCCCCTGGATGAAGAGCTAATCCAAATCGCAGAGCGCTGCAAAAACCTGACTGCCATTGGTCTGGGCGAGTGTGAGGTGACCTGCAGTGGCTTTGTGGAGTTTGTGAAGATGTGCGGAGGCCGGCTGACTCAGCTGTCCATCATGGAGGAGGTGCTGATCCCAGACAGCACCTACAACATGGAGCAGATCCATAGTGAGGTGTCAAAGCATCTGGGGCGCATATGGTCCCCTGACATGATGCCGACGTGGTGATGTAACTAGGAAGGCTCTTCCTGATGTAACTAGGAAGGCTCTTGAGTCATATACAGTTACTCAATCAATATTGTCCCTTTCAGTGTTTAACACACTGTGTTGTGGCAATGACTTTTTGTGCAGCTGTAGTTTTGGATGATAGAATGTTGTTGTTGTTTTTTTAAGCTTATGAGACTATTTTCATAGAAGATACACTGTTGATGGTAATTGGCTAATGTCTTGAAGGTATTGTTTAATTTATTCTTAACTCACAAATGCCTCACATTAATGTACTAATGTTAATGTATGTATTAATGTGAGCTACAAATTAGAAAAGGTAAGGTGATCTAAAATTCTGTCTCATAGCCAACATATTTTACCCAAGCCCACATACTGTTTGTGTTGCTGGTATGCGTTTTTATTGTTGTGAAAATGATCATAATTTAGGCCCTTTTTTCTATTATCATACATGAATATGTATTATGGTTGGATTAGATCCAGTGGCTTATGAAATTGTTAATGTGCAGTGCTGCATTATACAATGTAGTTGATGTGTCTTCAAATGCGTTTCAATTCAAGTGTTGCTGATTTGCTCCGTCCCATTTGACCTTTGTGCAGTTGTTAGATTTTGACACTAGAGGACGCCAGTGATCTTAGTGAAGTCTGTGGGGTCTTATATAACCATTGCTGCTGTAAAATGATGGAGGCCAGAGATGCTTTTGCATTTGCATAGGACACACTTTAGATTTTTTTACTATGTCAGACCATTTGTATGTGTGTTTCAATTTCTGGTAAGCATATTCAGGCTTTATTTATTCACATTTATTGTTTTAAGCTCATGTCTGTGACAGTCATGGTGAAAGCAAGATTTTGAATGGGAAGCTGTGTCACTTGTGTGGGAACGTCACAGCCTGATGGTGCAGTGATCTGCTTTCCTGCTCGGCTCAATTCTAAACAGGTTAATCAGGACAATCAACAAAGCGTTCTTGAGACGTGAGAAAACCAGAGACAAAACGCTGTAACAAATGTTGCTCCCACTGTTTTCAATAAATTAGATAAATTCAGCCTTGTCCATTAGTGCCGTATGTTTTCTTCTCATAGACTCTCATAGATGATTCTCTGTCATCACGTTGAGTGTGTGCTCATCTTCCATAATAGAGTCATCATCAGTGCTCTCCAGTGAGGGAGAGGGTGGGATAGACACGTCCAAGGTTTTGTCCAGCACCCCACCCCTGAAGCTTCTCCACTCCTTAATCCAGTTGTCCCGTGTGGAGGACTCCAGTGTGTCCAAATGCCGGGCCTGAACAATCGGGGAGGGGGCGATAGAGTTCTTCAGCACGTGAAACAGGTACCTGGGGGAAAAAGAGGGTAGTGAAAAACTAGGCCAGAGAAAAATATGCAGCTCTTGATTTAAATCGCAGCATTCCCACTAAATATCAGTTCTTTGAGAGTGGAAGAATGCAATCCTCTATGACCTTCACAATTCAAATTATTTTATTATCTGAAATCTTTGCATCACAGGCAGAGAATCTGAACAAATTAAGTTGCGTTAACACATTTTTACATTCAACACATAATGTATAATTTGAGCAAATTCTGTTGGACTTAAATATTAACAATTTCAAACATATCAAAATAACTTATTAACATATGTATTGTAGTGACATAATTGTAATACCTTGGCAGTAGTGCTACAACAGTGGAGATGCAACAGACCAGGTAGAACATGGGGTCAACCATCTGGGCCTGGAGATTCCAGTAGCCGCTGTTGTTGAGGAACATGACGCCATATGCCAGTGTCACAATGAAGTACAATAACACACTTCCCAGGATGATAACTGCATGCACAAATGTCTGGAAGGAAAAAAAACATTAAATAGCACGAAATACATGCCAATCTCCTTTTCTGTCTGTAAAAAACTCACCCATGCTTTGATCTCGATTGACAGGTGAAGCAAGATGGTAAACAGCGAAATTGTGTTCAAGGGAGTTCCAAAGGCATAAATATCTATGTCAGAACCTCTGTAAGTCTAAAGAGAAAACAAGAGTTGAGTATATGTTGCCTCCATGTCCATGTATGCTGGTGGATGAATGAATGAATGAATGAATGAATGAAAGAATGTGTTTGTTTGTGAGAGCAAATGCGGGACCACAGATGGGAAGTAGCGTTTACAGCGTTTACATCATGTATGTTCATTAACATGCACTTTACCCATTCAAATATACAAACAATACAATGTTTCATCACTTGTTCACATATTGAAGATGCAACTTCCTTACTCACATAGTATGGGATGAAAAAGGCCACTAGACTCTGGTAAAAAGCATCAAGCATTGAAATCCAAAATGTTAAGAAGCTGTATTCCTGGAGACAAATAAAGTACATAATAACATCCAAAGCAACCTTGAGATAAACATATATATTTAATTTTAATGTGTGACTGACCCCTTTACCCTGTCCAGTTCTGTACAGTTCAGGGAGACCCATCAGCATCTCTGCAGACACATCTTTGTCCATAATGCCAAACATAACGGGTGGGACCGAGGTGAAGAAAAGATTGAAGAAAATCATCAGCCAGTGGTCAATCACTGAATTAGCGGTGAAGCCACAGAAGAACTGGTACCAAAATAGCAAGTTGACATTGGCCTAAAACAACACAAAAATTGTTTTACACAGTAGCACAGACACAATTTACAAGGTGTTCTGAAGCATCAGTAACAAATCCAACCGCATTTTTGTAGAAGAAATAAATTATCATGTTCGCTAGTCGACTGTAGCACCAGTGTCCGTGAACCAGAAGAAGTTTTTTTAAGTGCTTGAAGCGGGAAATAGCAAAGTCACTGGCCATGACCGCCTGTGGGTGACAAAAGAAAAGCGTTTGGAAGATGATATGAAAAAAGGAGAAGAACTTGATATCTTTAAAGTGTCCAGTCTGACCTGCATCCCCTCCTGACCAGATATTCCCACACCAATGTCAGCCGCTTGAATCATGTTGACGTCATTAGCACCATCACCTGAGATCAAGGCATGTTGGGATGTTTTATAGTTTGTTTTCAGTTCTAATCACATTAAATAAAACATGCAAGGTTCAATTGCAAAAACAAATATATATATTTTAGTTTTGTTACTATCTTATATATTATTAATGAAAATAATGTCTAGTGGATTTTATCAAGAAGGGAAGGAATACTATTTTGATTGCAACAAAACACATTATGTTCAAAACATTACTTTGCAAAGAGTAAACTGAAAGCCTCCGATAACTCTTATGACACATATGTTTTAGCAAAGAAACTCATATTAAAACAATGTGTATAAATTATTCAGTCTCAAATTTGGACTGAAGTTGAACAACATGTAAGTATTTCAATGTTAAGTTGGTCTTTAACATAATAGGGCCTTTAATCTAATGTCAAGTTTGCAGCACAAACTGAGACAAAAATATAGATGAAGAGTGATGAAAGTGGATTTTCATTTAGATATTTCTCCTGAACACACCATACAGTATAACTGATACAGACATACAAACATCCTGTCACTGAATAGCATCAAATAACAAATAGGTTGCAAACATGTTAGTATTTGAAGATGTCATGATTTCAGATGGAGGACAGGGACCTACAAAACTCTACGAAAGATGCACTGTTTTCGAAAGAAATATCCAAACAGAAAATGTTGAAATGTATCATTATTTGTTAGGGATTGACTCCACATACTTGCTATTATAATCTTGTGGCTTAAAGGCCTTTCAACTCTCAACAATCATGTCAAGTTTGGTTGAATGATGGCACCACTTTCTGAAGTTACTGTGAAAAAGAAATTCTATGATAGAGAAGATGCACTTTTTTGTTTCATGTGGATTGGTCCAGTAATTACAGCAATATGAACCATAAATCAGGTCAACAAATCTGAAATCTGACAATTAAACAGCAAAGACGGCCAGTTCAATTTTAAACTAATGCATTCAATAATTGATTTACGGATTTTTAATTTTGGACATTTCTTAGGAAGAATGTTATCAAGAGGGAATATTGCTAATGTTCCCATGGAAGAAAGACATTAATACATCCTAAGTGCTAAAGATGACAGTAGAAGCCTTTCTAACAGTAATGACGTCTGTGCATCTTACCCACTGCGAGAGTCATGACCTTGAGTTTCTCTCTGATCAGCTTCACCACTTGACTCTTCTGCAGCGGCGTGACTCTACAACACAGCACCGAGCGGCAGTGTTTGGCCAGATCCACAAAGCGCTCTCGTAGGTCCGGAGACATCATCATGGTCAAAGTACGTCCGTCGATCACCAGGGAAATGTCCAGTGTTGTGTCGACATTACGAGGATCGTTGCGGTATCTCCTGACTTCCTCCAGAGTACATTCCAGGATGGATGTGCAACTGACCTGGGAAAACAAAAGAAAGTAGTTTAAATAAAACTAAAATATCAAAAAAGGCCTATGGTCTAAAGTAGTGTAAATAAAAGTAAAATATCCAAAAAGCCTGTAGTATAAAGTAGTGTAAATAAAACAAAAGACCCGTAGTCTACAATTCATTGTAATGAAATGTAAATATATTTACTGCTCTTTTCAAAAGTCAAAAACATGGGCATCTCATCATGGTAAATCTTCAAAATATAAACTAATATGTGGTCTCTGTATTTGGGTTAGTATTTTGGTTCATAATTAAAAATATGGCTGAATTCCTTAACACATGTGAACGAATTGACTGATCTTTTGGCCAGTGCCGTTTTACTCAAAATTGCCTTTAATATAGCCTCTGTTCCAAAGGCAAACATCTTGGGTGTCATTCTAGCTCCATCACTTGCAACTGCATGTAATTGGCTACAGCAGAGTAACGACTGTAGGAGTGCAACCCCACGGACCAGTTTTCCCCATGTAATCAAGTTATCCTGGTAAAAATAGTGCATCGCCAATACATTCCTGTTATGTGACATGGTAGAGGTGGAATTTCCTTTGAGAGTTGGATATTAGACTCCTAATTAGATATCAAAGCATTAGTTATTGTGTTGGTGCTAGCTGGCTTCATTCATCATCATGAACAGCCTGAAGGGAACATGGCCGCCCCTGTGCTCCAAAAGCTGCTCTCTGAATGTGTTAAAGAGGATTGGGCCTTGGATTGTTTGGAGTTGGAGATTATTGTTTTGTTTTATATGTTGTTCTGTGTAATATTTGACTCTATGATGGAGCGTTTAAGAGTCCCAGTGCCAGAATGGGTCTCCTCACCTTGTTTGTGCAGCTCATGTTAATCACCAGGTCCTCCTGCTCCAGCAGCCTGCAGGCATAGCCGATGTTGACAGCTGTCTCAGGCTTGTCTCCCGTCAGCACCCACACTTGGATGCCCGCCTCCCGCAGAGCTATGATAGTGTCTGGGACGCTGTCCTGCAGACGGTCCTCCACGCCTGTCGCCCCTGTGCCACCGGAGAAACCCCTGTCACTCCCATCACACACACTCATTTTGGTTTTCAGAACTATTTGGGGACATAACATTGATTTTCATTAATTTCCTGGAGACTGACTCCTAATCAGATTAGCCAAACATTAACCAAAACCTTAACCTACATTTATCTATATCTCCCCATAATGGAGGCAGAGCCCCAAGAATGGAGCTTGCATACAGATTTTAGTGAGCAGAAAATAATGTGATAAATATGTCCATGCACTCACATGCACACTCACATGCACACAAAGTGTTGCATGAGACAATTTATTTTACCCAGCAGACAGAGGTTGGTTTCAATCTGTACAGCAGATTCCATGATGAGCTGCTCTCTGTTGTCCATAGCAGCAAGAGCTTGTTTTCTCGTCACTGCCCAGCTCTCATACTCACTGTCACTCACCACCTGCAGCAGAAACACAGCATTAAGGCAGAGCTAAGCAGACCAATGAATACACAGGAGACATCAGTCACCTTTTTTGTGATGCAGAGCGTGCGCAGGCCCTCTTTAGCATAGCAGTCTAGATGTTGTTGAGTGTCTGATGCTATAGCCTTCTGCCGTTTATCTGTAATATTGTAAAAGTGTAACATAAACAAGTTAATGTAAGGTCAACACATTAGCTTCATTGATTACATGTTAACCAATCACCAAAAATAACTCACTTTGTGAAAGCAAAAACATAATAATAAAAAACGGACAAGGGCAGCACATAATACAACTAAAATAAAACAAATAGACCTACCACCATAAGGTGTCCCAAGAAGCTCCATAATTGCATAATCTGCGCCTTTAGTATATAGGATGTACTGCCTGGAGATGGGGTGTCTCACCAACACAGACATCCTTTTCCTGTTAGAGTCAAAGGTCAAGGTGTCCAGCACCTCAAACCTGAGCTGTGCTCCAGATGGGAGCCGCACCATGACACTGTCAGGGGTCCGGGACAGAAGGATGAAGCCATATGCCTTAGCTGCATGCACTAAGGCAGCCTCGTCTGGACTCTCTGCCTCGTAGCAGAGATTATCTGCGTGCACAGCCGGGGTAGTGCCCTGTGGTGGGACATGGAGGGAACATGTCTGTGGCCCAGTGGGTTCCCCAGACAGCCCCTGTACAGTCAGACCCATGTCTGAGGCCTCCGAAGTTGTGCGATGCCTTAGACCAGCCCATGTACTCAGAGTCTCACGGACTGAACCAGCCCTTTTCACCAAACTTGACCAAGTGTCTAATGGATTAGACTGACTGCTCTGTATAAACCCGGGGCTCTGAAACAGACAAAGAGCATTGCGGCCCTAGAGTTAAACAAAACATTTGGGCCCTGTTTTGTTTTTTAATCACAATGTAGACAATTTTGTAAATTGGGTTTAAAATAAAATTACAATCGGATTAACTCAAAAAGAGCTGCTTATCTTGCCAATAGTTTATTCATCTATTAAATCACAATTGTTTACTGTGTGTGAGATGATTACATCGAAATAATAATTCATACTTTGTCCTGTTTTGTCTGTAACCGAGAGATACTCGGTGCATCTCTCCTCTCGTGTGTCCTCCATTTCTACTTCATCTACAGAAGCCGAGCACTCACCCTCAGTCTCTTCCCTGTTGCCATGGAAACCACCACAGTGTTGCAAATGGCGAGAGCCAGAAAAAAGTCCAGGTAGGCATCTATCCTCTCTGCCCTCCTGATCTGCCGGAGGAGCTTTTGGTCTGGGATAACCTCAGTTTCCTATTTAAATGGAGGTAATGACTTTATTAAACAACAGCATCAGGATATACAATTTTGTATTTGCTCATTACATTGCTAGTCACAAAGATGTGACAAGGCTTTGCACATTAAACCTAAATTCAGGTTGAGCACCTGCTGAAACCTTGTTGAAAAAAGCTTCTTTCCTCTCCCCTCTTGTTTTTCTCCAGGCTGCCAGTCTTTGCCCCGGGGACAAAAATAGACTTGGAGCTAGTGAACTGTATATGAAGACAGTCGTGTCTAAAATGTAGTGTGCGTTTACAGTGTCAGTGGCCAGAGCCAAACGATGTCCCGGCGTGACAATATGTCCCGTCACCGAGGAGATGCAGAGCCAAAATGGATGTGTACCCAGCAGCTTTGCCGTCTGCACTGCATGGAAACAAGCCAATGAGGCAGGTTTATATTAAATATTGAAAGTAACAAGCTACTGGATTAAAAAACAGTTTTTGGGACTGTCAGAAATATTGTACTGAGATGGATAAAGCGCTACAGAGTTTTTGACTTCACCATCCCACTCGATTTCAGGAATGTATTTTGCGCCTCAAAACACCTTTCATGGACCCAGTAAATGGATACCTCTGGAACATTTTTCTAGCTGCAGGGGAAAAGGCCATCAATAATAAATGGATGACACAATCTCAACCAACCATTAAGGGCTGAACATTGTAATTGAAATTTAAAACAATTTAGATATTTATATTATCTGTATGCTGTCTCTTTGTGTCTCGTTATGTGTTCTTATTGTGTTGTTTCATGAATAGAAAAAAATGAAGAAAAAAGAAACTTGCAATGTATGAGCAAAATGGTATTTAACATGAAATCTCACTATGGGTTTAATGGTGTATGTTTCTGTACTTACCAGTGGACTGCTGAAGGCGACATCACTGTGGGCTTTGCCTTTGCCTCTGCAACTTCTCTCGCTTTTCTTTTCTTGAGAGCTGGATGCCTCAGAATCCAGAGACCAGCCCGGTTTTGTGGACAGAGAGGTCTGGCTGAAGAGAACATCTTCATCTTCATCCGGCTTGTTAATAACAGCTAAACGGACAGCTGTAAAAACATGCAAGAACATAACACAATATTATCCTCTGCAAATGGCTGAAAAAAATGTGCATTTCACAATCAGGGCAAAGTTTATTTTGCTTATGATCTGTACAAGAGATCATTTCAAATGATTGTTAATGTTTGTATTTGACTCATTTAACCACACTTGCAATGACTGCAATGCAATATGTTTGAAATTATTCTCTGATGTAAACACACTTTTCACCAATAGCTACATTTAACTGATGAGTATTTTTTTTGTATTGTTGTGTTGATGTGATATTTTACAAACATTACCTATAAAACCCTACCATTCTCCTTGTGTGGATACTCAGTTCCCATAATAGAGCATCTGCGAAACACCATCTTGTTTTCAGTGAGCGTTCCCGTCTTGTCAGAAAAGATGTACTGGATCTGTCCCAAGTCCTCTGTGATGTTCAAGGCTTTGCACTGTATTGTAGTGTCTGACTCTTCATCATACAAATCTAGGTCATTTGTGATGAAAAAAATCTGACCAATCTTCACCAGTTCGATGGACACATAGAGGGAAATGGGAATTAAAATCTGGGAAATGAAGTATTGGGATTAAACAAACAAAAAAAAAAATATTAAAGATACAAACATACAAATGTGTTTATTTTGGTAATGGGTCTGTTTGACATATTAGACAGTGGGGCTGTAACTAACAATTATTTTAGTACTCAACTAGTCAGCAAATATTGTATTTATTATTTCTATTGTGCATTGAGACATTATTTACAAATAAGGTGAATAATCTAAGAACATTTTAAATTGTTTATACTCTTATCGTATTCATTCCCTAAGGGGAACAAGCGGTAAGTGACTGTAGCCTATCCCAGTGACTTTGGGCCTTAGGCGGGGTACACCCTGGACAGGGGCCGGCTTGTCACCGGGTAAGGGTCTTATGATTGAAGAATTCTGCTGTCTTTGTCATAAAAGGACTGTTTGTGTGTGTTATAGAGTCTGTATAGTCCAGATAACGATTACGATGATCAAAATACAACTACAACTAATTTTCATTGTCGACTAGTCACAATTAGTGCAGGAAGCACTTAGAAATTGGGGCAAAGAGTAGAGCTATTCGGCTGAGAATGGATCACAAAAAACTAACTATTTAAAGTTATTTCCCTTGCTTGCTAACCTATAATGTCATGTTGGTACTATAATGAAGTAATTTAAGACCAAAACATTTTTCTTTTCATGCCTTAAGCCAAGTACCTGTAAAAGTATGATCATGCTGAAGAACTTGTAGAAACTGGACAGACTGGGGCTGTCCAGGTGGCCATCGCTCTGTGGGACGAGGTACAGGGGCACGCTGGGCATCGCCTCCAGCCATAAGTAATGCCCTGTGTGTGAAAGGACTGGGATTAATCACACCAGCTGAGCCACATGACCACAGCTAAGCACACCGTCGCCTTGTCACCTGTCTCCTGTTTGTTTCACTGAGTATTTCTAAATATACAACGGGCAGAATATAGTTTTGAATGTAGACATAAAAACGAGAAAAAATGGTTGTCAATGACTTACCTAGTGACCCAATTATGCACATTGTGAAGAGCAGAAGCATGCAGAAAAAAACGTCTATGTTAAGTCTCCGCTCCAGTCTGCTGCGCTTGTATCTAGGCCCATTGTTGTTGAGCATTGACTTGGTTTCACGGCCTAAAGTAAGGTGGCAAAACATCCAAATTGTGAAAATTGCTAGGAACAGACCAAATATCTCAATGCTAATTGCCATGCATTCATTTTGTTTAACGCACAAGTATTTTCGCCAACAGTTAGATCACATTCTATATAACTGCACGGTGGCCATCACCATAGCACCGGGTAAACAAATGCTCAACATCTGTTAGGGGACTAGCTTCATATAAAACACAGAAATAACAACTGAAATATCTCAGACATTCACAAACAGTAAACAGGCATTAGAGATTCACAAGTGAAATATTTCAGTTTGTGGCTGTGGTATTGGTGGTTTTCAGATTTTAGAATGTTTCCAACCTAATGGGTAAATTCCCCAAATGTTTAATCTGATGAATTCTATCAGCGACTAGACTCATTCACTGTTTGAGTTACAAGAAAAGTCTGCATTTAAGTTAATTTTAGTTATCAATCATGTGTATTATGTCATCTGAATCCCAGTAATAAACGTATTAAACGACTGTGCGTTAAGAAAGGAGGTTGTTCAATCCGTGTATACCATGGTCCCACAAACTGTTATCATCAATTGGTTAATTGGTTAAACTATTTGCAGTCTGTTTCCTGTCCTTATCTCTGTTCTAGTTGAAGCTAGTCCCTTTCTCACAGCAGTTATTTGTTTTTGTGATATCGAATGTGATTAGTTGCAGCCGGAACTACCTGTGCGGTTATTCAAAAATAAGGCATGCAGCAGTTAGCATTGAAATTCTCACTGGTATAAACAGTTTTTAACGCACTTCGCGGAGAAACAAAGATTCTTCGTTGTGCATTAAAACGTGTTAAACACATGGAGTTGTTTAATGCTCATGTAATTGGCACATCCTTTCATATTACACCATCACCCATTTTGTATGCAATTGTGTCAATTATTTGAGGCACAAAAAACGGTGACATGGAACTACTTTTGAACAGCATTGGCCTACCTGCATACACCACAAAACCAACTGCACAGTCTGTGTTCCTCACTGTGCAGCCTCTCAGCAGCAGATTCGTAATTCCAGCTCCAACCTTTTCCTTCTCCACATTCTCTCTGCAGCAAATGTGACACTTTCATTGTACTGCCAGGTGGATACATCACGGGTTAATCAATTCTTATGAGCTTTAGGACATTAGCACGCCAGGGTAGCAAAAGTTAGAAAGTCTGGAAAATCAATGATAGTCTAATACAATTTACCTGTGAGCTAAGCAGCAGTGCACTGAAACAGATACTTACACGTAGCATTTGAAGTGGTTAAGATTGTTGTTGGGTTTTTCACAGACTATGATGCCAGTAAAAGATTCAGGTTCAAATTCAGGATCCTAAATGGAAGCAGAGGCCAAATGTTAAGGGAGGTAGATTGGGAAGTTGTAAAAAAAACTGTTTTAAAAAGCAGCTGAACCTGACAGATGAAACAATGCACCAAACAACAGTAGTCAAACACATTCATGTAAAGAAAACAGCGTCATCCTTAAGGCATGCACGGTCTGTTGTTAGTTCTTTAGGTGGCAATCCAAATAAAGACAGGGCTGGGCATTTAGCGCTGTAGAGAGTTTTAAAGAGTTTGTGTCCTGCTCCTACTCAGATGCTTAAAGACATTTTGAGCTTTTTTCAGGTACTTAGCATTGAACAATAACTATTTTTCATTATTTTGTTTGTATAAATTTAGAGTCCAGTAGTCACCTAAAACAATTCTTTCATTCAGGGGTGCAACAGTTTACCAGAATCAGAATCATTAAAAGGTTCATTGCCATTGCTAATGAGTAGAATTCACAAACATCAGAACTTGCTTTGGTGATTCGGTGCAACATAAAACAATGAACAATGATAAAACAACCTATATAAAATCAAAAAGAAAAACAATTTAAATCTGCTATAACATGTTAGCTGCCCTTCTAATTGAATGAATGCCTGAATATAAGTGTTTGAAAGACCTTTGCGTCCTAGATACTCACTGTGATGCAGACACCGGGCACGGCGCTCCTCTGCTTCAGGTTGGTCTCTCCGTCCAGGTTGGACGTCTCGATGTGGCACACTCCGCTTGGATCGGACGTGTACAGGAGCAGGAGGTCCGCAGGGACAATGTCATTGGACTCAACCTTTAAAAAGTCCCCCACTCTCACATCCTTCCAACGCTTCTCAACAAAACACTTTTTTTTCCTGAAAGCACAAAACAAGACAAACATATTTTTTTCTATTTTCCAAATCACTAGCTTATGTGTATCTATTGGAATTCTTTAATTGCTGGAAATGTTAACCAATATCAAAATCCTGTAGTTTGTTGAATTTAGAGACAAATCTATCAATGTTTTTTCTTTATACATGGTTTTTACATGTTTTAGAGCCACTGGTATAACATTATATACAATATTGGTAATACGCAATACACTCAAAACACACTCAAAACACACAAAAAACCACAAAAAATAATTAAATAGGGGGAGCTTTCCACAACTAAAGATAAAAGAAGATAGATTGTTAATAGATGACAAAGCAAATTGAATGTTGACTCTTTTATGACTCTCGTGTGCTTAACTGGTGGCCCATATTATGTTTGAGCATGGAACAACAACTGTAGACAAAGAGCTGGAAGTATGTTGTCCTACAAGATCAGGTCCTCCCAGACTCAACATGCAAATGCCACACCTGCTGAACACTGCTGGAGGTTATGACATTTCACCTTCTTTAGATTGTGTTGACAACGATTTAATAACTCTAACTACTTCTCAGTCTTGGAAATCATCCGACATGCCACATTTAGATTTATTACACATAGGCCTTGATATAAGTAATGTAATCTTCAAACGTTTGTTTGACTAAGAGTGTGGGAACTGGCTCTGCTTCATGTAGTAAGATGTATTTGTGCGATTGAGTCTATTATCTCCAGACATCACACTTTTCATCAAGACAGCACGTTATCTAAAGAGCAGACTTGTCTATGTAAACTACTGTCTTTACAACAAAGCAGACAAGTCTCCCTGATTTAAGATCCTTTTTGGTGAAAGTTTGATTTCTTACTTTTAGACAACCACAGTATAACTATAAAAATATTCATTCACATATTTTAACTTACTCTCTCACTCACCCAAATATAGCTTTTTGAGTTGTTTAATTTAAAAAACCTCAAATTTAAGACTTAATTGTAATTACTCCTCTCATTTGTTGAGAACGTATACTTTGTTTATGTGTTTAAATAAAACTGCTTTCAATAAGCTACACTTAAAGAAACATGAAGAAA
The DNA here is from genome assembly GCF_026437365.1 of Eucyclogobius newberryi. Lineage (NCBI taxonomy): Eukaryota > Metazoa > Chordata > Actinopteri > Gobiiformes > Gobiidae > Eucyclogobius > Eucyclogobius newberryi. The sequence continues at coordinate 22,988,254 of NW_027315735.1, read as the reverse complement.
AATACAAAACAATGGACTGAGTATCTTTAATGAATAGTCAAGATTTCTTTGTCTCTAAGCTTCATGACCTATAGACATTTTTCTGAGTGGCTTTACAAAGGTTTAAGATACACTCCTCTCAGGTGTGTGAAGACGCCACACAGGTGTTGGGAATGTGCAAATTTAAATGTAATGAATGACTGGGAAGCCACTGATCCGACGGCATTCCTCATGTTGTCAGTTCAGAATGACAGGAAGATTCTTAATGAAAATAAGCCGGAGAATTCCCATACAGACTGTTTAATAATGTAATAATCATAAGTGCGTACATGTGTGTGTGTGTGTGTGTGTGTTTATATATATATATATATATATATATATCCAGTCACTTTAACCCTTTTTGTCTTAAACACTGCCCAAGGATGATAGCTGTAACAAGGCAACTTCAGCTACACATTTTATTTCAGATTTTCAAAGACACAGAATTAAGTGTCTCAATTTAATAAGTTTAATAATTAGTAGAAAATCTGAAACGCATATTAATATTTAAAAAGAAAAATCAGTAATTTTAACCGAACAGTAAGGCAATAATGTACCACTCATTTAGTTGGAATTTATGCAAAGCAGCAACAATGTTTTCGTTTAAGTTCTCACCGTGAGAGGCAGCGGAAGACTATGTTGAGGGTCTCTTTTATATAGTAACAATCTCCCACACACTGTCTATTTCTATGTACATTTATTCCCACGTGGTGTTAAATCGCAGAGGCAGTTAAACACAGGGCCCATATTCACACACTGATGACTACAAGCACAGATGTGCCACTGCCGTTTACAGTGAGTGACCATAATAGTACAAGTCACTGCACGGTTTACCTGCTGTACACGAAGCAGGGCATGGCGTTGAGCTTCTTGTCCGACTGGTACCTCCTGAAGTCCTCCCAAGCGTCTTTTATGGCCGTCAGAGACATGATCACAGCAATGGGAATCACGGCAACTTCAGGCTTGAATGCTTGGACCACAGGCACAAAGTTCAAAATGGCCAAACCCACAAAATACAAGTTTGCCAGGCGATGAAACTGCTCAAAGAGATTCATGGGCAAGAACAAGAGGGCGGTGTATTTGGTTGTCTTGATGCCATTGCCAGGGAAGTGTCGATTTGGTTGTTTCCATTTGTCCAGTCCTTCATAAGGCAAGTTGGACACCAGGTTACGCAAATCCTTGTCCCGTGCCTTTTGACCTCGCCAAGCATCCCTAAGTAGGGCCAATGGGCTCATCATGGGCATAGTGGCTCCAATTCCTTTTTTTGTAATATTTTTAGTCAATCTTTTGTTGCATTGTCTGTAAAATCCTTGACTTCCCACGTTTTGGTTTGTTTGAATGAGTGTGTCGGGCCTAAAACCAGCTTTAAAACTAGACAGCACACTAAGCCCCGCCTCCTCCTTTGACAGGTGTGTTTGCATTCCTGTCAAAGAGGCTGCGAGGTTCTCAAGAGACTGGAAAAGTGTCCATCACAAAGAAAAGTTCATCTGAGTGCTTCTTTGAACTACTACTTTGAACAGTAGAAAGGGCTACTATATATGCTAGACTGGTCAGATCTAAAATAATAACAATGTAATAAAAAAAAACAATATTACAGTAGCCTCTCAGAGTTAGGTAGTCTAGGCTTTACCTTTTGTATGAGTGGTTTACATTTCACTGTCATGTTTTCACATTTTCAAGTATTTCTACCTTTATAACCTCAACACAATCACATTTAATTGTGATACAGACTAAGCTAAAGCATATCAAAGGCAGAGCAGCCCAGTCAAAGCTGTGTAAAATGTATTAATCTGAATCATATTGATCACTTGACTGTGGCCCCCTGTTTCTGTCTCAAATGTTTTAAATTTGGCCCTTAGGCCTTAGTTATTTTATTACTTGGTTTACGGATCCGCCGCACTTCGATTATTGATTTCTGCAATATAAATAAAATAAATTATTATATATTTTTTTTAATAAAGTACCGCCGTCAACTCAAAATAACGTTATTAACTATAACTATTATTGCGCGCCGCGTCCCCAGCCAGCAGGCTACTGTAGTATTATACACCTGGTCACTGCTGAACAGTAAGGTCAGAGGTCAACACCAGAACAAGAATTAAAGCCTAATGAGTGTTCAACACTGACATGTGATGGACGACCTGAGCAGCTCTTGCACAGATGGCCTCAGTGCAGGATGCCTTCCACTTCCTCATGATGACATATGTTGTCTTTCCCTGAGCAGGCCGCTGAACCTGTTTAAAAAAGGACAAAATCACAGTGACACATTCTAAAAATGTCTTGACAGAATCTAACCTGGATCAGCCAGTGATGTAAAAACTGAACCTGTCATTAAAACCTAAAACCTAAATAGGCTACAGATAAGAAACTGTAGCCTATTTAGGTTTTAGGATGCACAGGGTAATTGTATTTTGGTCAATCACTGAATAATAACGCAATAGTGATCCTGTTCCAATTTAGTGAGTCCTAATTAATAAATTGCTCATTATGTACGAAGGCTTCTCATTTTAAGTATTTGCGCCCTCATTTAATTTCATGTACGTGAAATAATGCCACCCTTTGAAACTCGGATGCACCCACTGACAGTATACTAAGATGAAGGATGCACCTCAGTTGATTTGGTCCTTGAATGCCCTCAGTGGCAGCTTCATGTTTTTCCTTTCATTAGAGATGTGTAGTGTGAAACTCACCCTCTCTCCATTGTCCTCTCCCAGTTCGGTTCTGGCCCGGTTCTTGCCCGGCTCTGGCCCGGCTCTGGCCCGGAGTTGGCACAGATTTTTCACAGATTTGGTACAGATTTGACATGACTTGAGTTGGCGTGCAGTGGCGCAGCTGCGACTCACTCCACACTTACACAAAACCTCTTGGAAACAAAACACACACGATTGAACAGAGCACTGCATGTGCATCCCCTAATTACTCCATTGCATAGCATCTGCCTCTCCCCTCTCACATGTCAACATTAACAGCCCGTTTTGAACACCGGAAGTCCAATTTATCTCAAACCATCTGTTTTTCAGCACTAGGTAGTGTTCATTGAGTGAAAATGTTGATCAGATTTGTTCACTATTATTCCAGGCGCTTCCACAAGACCCTGGCCAGAGCAGACACGGGGGTGAATGCTAGGCCAATAGGCTTCTTTGTTGTTGTCCTGGTTGATACATCAGACCAAAATGCCTTCACACTTGTTTCATAGCCACACCAGATTGTGTTTCCAAACTCACCACTAATATGGAGCCCTCCAGTCTTCTTTCCGTACTTCGCCAATTCCATTAATATCATGAGTATTTCCAACTGTTTGTGAACCCTTTAATCATTAGGCTACACTTGACAAAATAAGTACAGACAAATAATAAGAAAATAAAAATACAAGCCATATTACTTATTTCATTTAGACAGACATTTTCAAACTAGGCCTACCAAACCGTTTGGTCGGATGTGTTCTTATTTTGTTTTGCTGTATTCTCTCTTTTGCAGCATTAGTCACTGCCGGAACAAAATCCCCCTTTAAAGTATTAAATATTCAGTGTTTTTGCACATGAAATATTCACTGGCATCCATTTAAGAGCTGTAACAGTGGTCAGATCTGGAAGCAGCAGAGTGCACAAATGGATGGGTGCCCTCTCTCTCTTCTTTTTCTTTCTTGCCGTTTCATTCTCTCTCTATCTTTCTGCCCCTGAAGCTACTGGGCCGCTGAGTGCCTTCATATCAATGGTTGTGTGAGTTAATGTTCCCCAAGGCAGAGGCCAGTTTTCAGTTCAGGCCGGAGCTGCACTGCCTCTCATCCATTATTCTAACTATAGGCCCTAACCCGCAGTATCCTGTCCAGTTACCCCTACATTTGCTTCTCTCATTCGCGGCGTTGCCTTTAGTTATTCCCGCACTCACAGTCACTCAATCAGTCATGAGGAGACAGAAAACCTCATGCACTCTTGTTTTTTGAAGTGATAGACTGAATCCAGTTTTAATTTGATTAAGATTACATCTTCATATTTGCTGACAATCATTACACAAGATATTTACAGTCATTATGAAATATTACAATTGGAATTTACAAGAAAATTTGTACAAAATATTATGCCTGACTTAAATGCCTGGATCACAGGGTTAAATCGTGTCTTTGACCCTTAAGTCACTGTTGTCTGGAAGTGCTTTAGCTTCAGCAAAGTAGATGTTTTATGAGTCTGTTAAAAAGAAACGAAAAAGTCCAAAAAACACAGTCTGCAAAGTTGTGAATCATGTTTTCTTTTGTTAAACTGCTTTTTTTCTTCTTTGTTTCAGTGGAGCATTTTGAACTGTAATTCAACTGCAAAAACAACAGAGACCCATTTAAATAGGATAAATTCATATTTACATGTATGTGAATATTGTTTTATAAAAATGAATCATCTTTTTCTTTAAACATGATTTATGTTTTGTATCTACATTTTTCAAACAGAAACCTAGTCACAATGAAACGCATCATACTGTCATTCAAGTCTACTGATAATGATGATGTTGTGGATTGCCATATTTATGCAGCAATAAAAATGCATCTTTTCCAATCAAGCTTACGTCATTTAAAGCCACCCTCCGCCTCTTCACACAATGGCAGAAAGTTTAAAGAGTCTCTGGTTTTCTTTCAAAAAACATGTGGTGAGATGGATTCTGCCGGCACAGCAAAAAAAAGCATAAAAGAAAGATGGCCAAAGCATCAGCGTCCACAGTTGCACTCTTGGTTCCTTCAAAAAACAAGGAAGCCAAGAGAGCTTAAAAGCCTTGTAGGATTGTCCACAGAAAATGTAGCCCCGTGATGTTATCCAGCGTTGTTTCCACACTGGCTGTTTTGACCATGTGAGCCATAACTGCAAAAATAACTGGCACATTTTAGTCTGACAGAATTAGCTACCGAGTAAAACAGAAAGGTTTTTCACAATTTTTTTAAACCATGGCTGATATGCAAATGAAAACAAACGCAAGCATGCTTTTTAAAGGATGTTTTTGATATACAGTAATTATAGGAAAATAGACTATCAAGGATGGCTCATTTAAATCATTGATAAAGCTTTCCTGGATGCAGACAGCTCGGCTACGAAGTAAATAGATACTAAACAAAACAAATCTTTAAAGTATATGCAAACACAAGCATAAATATTTTGATCCACAGAGTAAGCTATAAATGACAAATATTAGTGATAGATTGAAATTTCTGAACAGGCACCGTTTCTGTTCCTTTTAAAACTTCTTTTTGTGTTATTTTAGTCATTATAAGGTGTTTCCCATTTCCTGAAAGAGTCAGTGCTGACTTGTGTTGGGTGCTGCTGGAGTCCATCCAAAAAGTCTCTCATCATTTTTCTGAAATGAACCAGCTAAAAAGTTGGTGCACTGTTTTTTAAAATTCTCATTCTCTCTCACACACCACGCTCTCCTCCCTGAAGTATCCCCCTTTCGTACCCCCTTCTTTGGGAGCCCTCAACATGAGTGCTAGTCTCCTGTGGTTTTAATGAACATAGTAGAGCCAGTAGACCACGTTAAAGAAGGAAAAGACGGTGGGGAAGATCATTCTGGACCACTTGTCGATAGAGTTCACATCGGAGAGGTCGGGGATGTTGACCTTGAGTTGGGAGGCCCGTCTCCGTAGGCGGGATTTCTTTTGGGCGTGCCGCTCCAGGGCGCTGTGGCCATAGTTCTGGCGAGCCATGGCTGCCCGGCGGTACATCAGTGAGGAGGCGTCGTATGCCATCATGGTGTTGCGTGGGTCTCCCGGCGCACCCAGGCCTCGGGATAGGTCTCCAGCTCCGCCCATTTCATTCTTCATCTCCAGAGTCCCGAAAAGGAGGTTATCGTCGGGCGTCATCTGCGTGGAGGTACAGAGAGAGGGGCAGCCATGAGAGGTGACTGTCAAGAGGTTTATGGCAGGAGCTAAAATGATGCAAACTATAATCTATTCTACAGAGTATCAGTTTATTTTGTAAACGTATGGAGCTTAAATGGGTAATGCAAATGAGCCAAAATTCTACATCTTACACTGAATAAAATCATAAGCATTTTTAACATTGTACATTCATTTGTCAATCAATATCTGAGTGATAATACAACCACAAGACTATGACATAACATTCTTGGATAAGCACAACGCACTCCACACACTAGGTCTTTATTGCTGTCTCAGAATTTCAACCCAAAGTGTGGTTAAAATTCTGTCTACTCACAAGACGAACTGAAGAAATAAAGAGAAAGCAAAGGAAAATGTGACAGGAGAAGGCTGAAAGAATAGTAAGCACTTTGGTAAAATGAAGTAGAGGCTACGGTTTGGGGCAGGTTGGGAAAAGACGTTGTGGGAAGTGAATTCAGAGCAACATTTCTTCATCCATAGCCTGACATCTAAGGACCTTACAAAGTCCAATTTCCCCTGTAAATAGAACTTATCATTTCATATCCCTCAAAGCCCCTATTCAACAGACTAAAAAAGGATTTCTAACCCTTTTTTAAACTTTGGCTCAAAATTTTGTCTTCAAAGTTAGATCTATAAAATGAGATATTGGAAATTTAAGGCTGACTTAAGGTTTAGTTAATGCCTGCAGAAATCAAACTGCCAAAGCCAGGTTTGTCAGGGAAATGCATGAAGAGAAAACCAAGAAAAGGGAAAAACACAATGGTGGGAGTGATGGTCGCCTTAAAATCTATAAAAATCAAAGAAATGCACAGAAACTACAGCATTTTCCTCTGATCTGGGTTGACTCAGATTGATGACATTGTTAGTTTTGACTTTCAAAACCTCCAGTACCTTATTTCTTTGCTCGCCTAGTCCTAATGCGGCATCGTCCATAAAGATGGGATCCCACATCGAGTCATATGCGTCAATTTCCTTCTGTTTCATTCTGGCATACAGAGCATCATCTCTCTGAACTACATTTCCCACCAGCCACTGCAAGCATACAAAATCAGCACTGTTACTTAGGGGAAATCGTAGCTTGCCACACTCAGAAGGAAAGGGTGTTTTTTTACGAATCTCTTGTTCGTGCTACCTTAAGCAGCCGAATAAAAATTAAATAGTTGTCACTGGTACCAGAGTGAATTTTTCAAGGCGCTTTGCCCTTTGAAAAACATAGAAATATGAACATAAAGGACAAGCCAGACACAGCTTCTGCATTCAGCTTGGAAGAGGCTTTTAAACATATTTCATTCAGCTGTTGTTGACACAGAGCTTAACCAGAAAGTATCCGAGAGCTGGAGGAGTAAAGAGGACATAGCATTGATCACAGCCTGACATTGACCTTGAGAGAAGTCTTCGCTCCACAGAAACACACACAGTAAATGATGGCACAATTACTTTGAGACTTGCTGCTGCGGCACACATACAGTTAGTACCTTGTTTGGGTCGGGTCGTAGTTTTTCATTATTGGCCAAAGCAGCTTTCTCAGCCGCTTTCTTCTGTCGCTGTGGGCCTTGGCCGAAGAAGATGTAGTTGACAAATGCATACTCCAACAGGGCCAGGAAGACAAACACAAAGCAGCCCATCAGGTACATGTCAATGGCTTTCACATAGGGGATCTTAGGCAGCGTCTCCCGCAGGTGAGTGTTGATGGTGGTCATGGTCAGCACCGTGGTGATCCCTGGAGGGCACAGGCAACGAGCGTTTTACCACAATAGCTACATTTATCAACACCTTCACCACATCTAGTCCAAATCTAACATTTAATATTTGGCAATACATTATTACAGTACATTGAATTGAATGAGGCTATGATAGAAAATATAAAAACTAATGTTTGTGACATCTGATATTAGTCATGACACATTTCACCTGTTAAGTTTGACCAGTGTTAAACATCACATAATCATTAGTCATTTGCATGTACATTCTGCATTCGGTTATATTCACAGGTTTTAAAAATAAGCCAGACGCCACCAGGCTCCATTTGTCATTGTGCCTCCCATTCGGCTCAGGACACTGAGAGGCGGTGCATCTTTAAATCACGTTACCCTTTGAATACAGTATCTGAAACGCCGACCCGCAAGTGTCCAACTTCACAAAACAAATGGAGTGTGACAAGAGCAATACACAGAAGGCTGAAAGTCGTTTGCTCTGTTGCTTCGACCTTCTAGTCACAGTTTGTAGATATAGATGTTAAATCTACGGCCAGCACAACCATTGTTATATCATTTTGTGGTTTCAGAATGATTCTACAAGACGTCCTGTTCAGCCAAAGAGAGGCAGCGAGACTGGCACAGAGGAAGACAGTGCACTTCAAGGTCAAGTTCTGCTCTACATGAGTCACGCATACATAGTCATCTCCAAATAAGATATTTAGCAGGCAGGCTATCACAGACTGCTATCACTCACATGCTTTGAGCTAATGGGGAAAATGCCCAGACAACATCATACAATAGCACATGGCAATGGAGCTGATTGGTGTAAAGCTGCTAATGTATGTTAAACAGGGCAGTAATCATCAAGCTCAGAGCTTATTTCCCTGTGCCGCTGTTAAGAAGTGGTGAGGCACTCTCACCCAGGGCTACTCTGGCAGCGGAGGCATCGTAGTTGATCCAGAAGGAGACCCAGGAGAGGATGGTAATCAGGATGGAAGGCATGTATGTCTGTAAGATGAAGTAACCGATGTTCCTCTTGAGTTTGAAGCTGAGGGACAGGCGGGGGTAGGAACCTAAAAGAGAAGAAGTGCAGCAGAAATAGAAAATCCTCAGTGACGCCAGACAAAAACTGTATATTCCCTGACATTAGATCTCATAAAATATATAACTAACCTATTTCACTGAATTAGAATTGAAAAAGTCTGAGATTTATTTATACAAATTTCTTTCTACAAGCATTGCAACCAGAGACAAAGCAGTCTTGTGTGACTTACCCGTGGAGAATACCACATTTTTGGAGATCAGTTTGTAGTCGACAATAGAAAACTGAGGGAGTTCTATTCTGTCAACCCCTGACACTGCGCCCTCTCCACCTCGCCAGTAAAACTCAATGTCATCTGTGGTGTAGCCATCTGCAGAAAATAATCAGAAGCAATTAGGGACATTTATCCTACACAAACTTGCCTTTATCTAATCTTATTTTGTTATAACATGTTTATAGATTTGTTGTTAGCACTACATTAGAGCTGATGATATAACTCTAGGGAAAGTTCACAATCACAAAGGAAACAAAAAACTTAGGCTGAGATGGTGCCCAGCCATTCATGTTTAGATCAAGCCAAAGAAGTGTTTTTTTTATACATTAGTAAAGTGCAGTTTGAGCCACTGTATGAGTGAAGATTCTGACCAGAGCAGTTCTGAGCCTCTTGCTCTAACCAGAGAAAAGTGACCAATAAAGAAATGTGTAATTACATTTACATGTTTCATTTTGATAAAAAATCATCTCTGTTTCTATGTACAACAGTCATTTAATTGATAATATGAGCAGACCTACTGGCTTTTAAATACAGAGACAATATAAACATAAAATGTATTTAATAAACTAAACTGAACTGGACTCAGGTATCAATAAAAGAAAATCACACCTAAATGTGGTTCTATATACTTTTTTCTACCTTCAAGGTTAAGTGCACCATGATATTCACTTGAGGGCACTGGGATCCACTGTGACTCAATCGATCTGACCGCTCTACCAATGATGTTTATGTCGGGACGTGAATAGATCCGAGGACGAACACCACTGTCGCTCCATAGATTCATTATAACACACTGAAGAGTACTTCAGGGAACATCATATTTTAAAATGTTAATGAGCCAGTACAGTGCATCTTGTATGACCAGCAATTTGTGTTGAGCTGGAGATGTATCTAGAAGTGAGGTTTTAAGACTTGTGTCTGTTAAAAATGCATTGAGTTTATCAAGGGATGTGCGAATTCTCTAGGCTCATTAGTGTGAATAAAATAGCATGCTCTGGCATGGAGTGACTGTAGCATTAAAACCGTTGCCAGTTAATCCATTTGAGATAGACCCTGGTGATCAAAACTGAGTTGAGTGTGTGATATGACTATATTTATATTGTGGTGCTACTAAGAAAGGCGGATTTAGTGATTTAGAGGAAGATAGTAGAAAGTCGTCAAAAAATGAGAATGTGCAAGCGTGAACGCTCAGGAGCAGAAGTGAAGGAAAGGCTGCAACACTATTACCCAGAAAGATGTGGTCCTACACTGGTGCGTAACTGCATTTATTTCCACAATTCCAGCAGGGATCTTGCTCTATTCCTTTCTCTCGTATTAGAAACTCCTCCATTCCAAAATATGTGTTAAATTAGCTCTTTACTCCATACAAACATGGCGGCTGTGCCTCCACTGTCAGCACAGCCACAAACTCTGGACTAATCAGGCTCCTAAAGCCCGGGGAAGCTTCTGCAGCTGCAGCTGAATTAATTAGGCTGGATGTTATCAGTCACTGAGCCATTAGTGATGTTCCTCTTGATGTGCATCTCCCCATATCTCATCAACCTTTCTCAGCATTTTATGTGCAGATTATAAACCTGTTTACTGCCTCGCTGCCAGTGGGCTCCTAGATTCTTGAAACTATTTTTGTGGCATCTGTGACAAGTGTCATTGCTTGTTGTCTGGAATCACGACACTTACAGCTTTCAATCTCCAGAGTGCAGTTTTGTTCATCCAGAGGATATCGTCTCAGGTCCATCATGCAGGCAGCAGTTGTTGTGATCCTGAAACATTAATAGAAAACAAAACCAATTAGTGAGAAACTATTGAACCTAAAGAAAAATATTTGTTGCACCCCCTTGAAATAAATTGCACTTTTCTAAAACAAATACAAAGAGTTGATTTAAGTTAAACAATAAAAATAACAGTTTTCTTGATATGTGCATGAACAGGACACAGGTCAGTTACATAAGGTAATGAGTTCAGCTTTCAGACACATTATTCTTTAATAAAGAGAGACAAAAATAGAGGTAGACATGTCTGACACTAAGAGAGCCACGCTTTATACTCCTTATGACCAGTTTGCAAAAGCTGAGAAAGACTGGCACCCGCTCGTACCAAACCCCAGAAGCTTTCTGATCCTGGACAGACAATGAGGTACAACCTCCTCTAATTCATAAAAATGCATTAAAAAAATAATAGTGCCATTCAAGTCTGTAGATAAAGACTTACTTTGACAACAGCTTTACCATATGGGCAGCATATAGATTTAGCTGTGTAAAATTGCAATATAAATTAAAGATATTGAGTTGGAATAACATCTGGGTTTTATATAGCGTATAGAGTCTATGGTTGTCATATTAAGTATCTGACTCATGGCACGCTGTCTCTGGACAATAATAAAGTTGATTTGATTCCTCTATAAAAAAACTGTTGAGCTTTATTTCTGTCCATACTTCCAGAAGCAAAGTTGAATAAATATAAATTCAATCAAAAGCTTTGACCAACTCCAGCAAACAAAAACCCAGACTCATTTACCAACCACAATTTCCAAACAGCTTTAGTAATCTAACTTGATGTGCGTTGTCAGTAAATAATGTTGATTTTATATATTTTTATACTGGACTCCCTCCTGGGCCAAGGCCGACAAGTTTGGGATTTTCTGAGATGTTGAGACAGTGTTCCTCTTCCACTGTCTGCTTCCTTTTCTCTGGGCTTTTATGTAAGAGCCAGTTAGCAGAGCCATGGGGCATTGGGGATTAACCCAGGACGCTCATTTTTGTCCTAGTTTATCATCCCTTTATGGCCACAATTTACTGAGATGTGCACACCAGCCACTCACTCATCACTCACCATCATTACCATCCTCAGCGCAAAATCATGTTGGTGGCAGAGGAAGCACAAGGGAAAAGCGGAAATGAGGCCAAAATGACAGGAGTAAAAATAACGGCCTATTTATAGCCCACCTACATCATCATCAGAAGTCTCAGGGTTTTTTGTCTGAGGATAGACTCCGCATCACTGATCATGTGTGATATGTGCTACCTCTAGCCTCACAATTAATAAATACATGCCAAATACAACAAAATGGGAGCCTGTCTGTGCAGGATTCCCTCTCTGTCTTTGCTCCGTCTCCACAGCACAGCATCTAGAGCAAAAGAGCAGACTGGTCTCCTCCTCACGAGAGTCAGCCCGAACCCGGCTGTCGGACCAACCAGCCGGAGGAGAGGCCACGCTCCACCAGATCACGCACATTCAAACACGCTACATTTGTTCTGCGTACTGACTAATATGACTTGAGTTCTAAAAAAGGATGTTTTTTTTTTTTTTGTTTTTTTACCCTGCCTTAACTGTTGAGTCTGGCCCATGCAGTTTGTGTGTGTTTGTGGACCCCCTCAGGCAGCCCGTGCACCTTCATTTTAAATGACCTTGTTTACGGACATAACATAAGCAGCACAAACTCCCAGACACAATCTCATTTCCAGGCAGCGTCACAGCCACAAACCAGAGGCCGAGGGAGACATTACCACGAGCAGGTTATAAAGCATTCCCTGTAATTAACACGACAGCATACATTTTCATACACACAATCAACTAAATGAAGATCGAGAAGCTACATCCACTACAGAAAGTGGATTTAGCAAAAACTCATTTATGGTTGGTTTACTTGCCAAGAAAATGTCTACATGAATTACATCTAATTCATTAAACTGTTGTCAAGATACTAACATTTCAGACTCAATTTTGATACTAGGAAAAATAGAGATGTTTTCATTATGATTTTTTTGCAACAAAATGATACAAAATACATAGATTTTCCGACATGATAAAAGAATCAATTTTCCTCCCGTGCCGTATAGTACCACTTTGATAAATGGCTGGAACTAATGAGATTTTAGTAGTCGACTAGTCAAACAATGAACAACTTAAAATACATTTTTAACTAAATAAATGCTGAAATATGGTGACAGAAGATAACATATTATTCATGTGTATCATTAATGAAAATCAGAATTCATTTAAATCATTTTTTTAAATTTTCATTCAATAATGTGTTGTTATAAAAGGTCTTATTTTTGTATGTGTTTTAGAGTCTGTATAGTCCAGATTATGATTATCTAAATACAACTGCTATTATTTTGTACGATTAGTCAATTCATTGATTTGAAGCTCACATTTTTCAGTATCCATTTTAATATCTGAACATACATTTTTTGACAACCTGGACTGATAGCAATGTTTTAAAAATACTGGCATACAAACAACCACAGCAAAATCAGGATGTTTAAATATTATTATTGATATTATTGACCAACAGGCTTCTTAAAAATCCACACTTCAAACTCAACAGATTCCTCTGGCCACACAATATCAACTATCGAGTTGCAAAGAAGAATGCTCCTCTCCTTGACAAAAAAGGACGTTCGCTTATATTGCACAAGGATATGTCCTACACAAAATGAGTTATAATATTCACAGGGTGAGAGTATAGGAGCTAAAACGATGTTGGGAGGGAGAATCCTAATCATTTCTCCATTTTGAATGAAGTCTGACCTTGTGATGTCTCTTTCTTTTATGCCTTAAGTGAAGCGACATGCATAGATACAAAACCTTTACTTCAAGCCTTGTGCGTACTTTTAACTGCATGTTATTGCCAGAGCATTTTAAGAGTGTAATTAGATCAGAAAACATCTCCCCTACAGTTAAATCCAGCCCCAAAGTGACACTCGGGAGCGCTATTGTAATTTTCGAATTCTCCTGGTGATGGTAATTGAAGACTGGAGTTAGGTCGGATTGGGAAGCACTACATCCAGGGAGAATTGAGCAAACAACAACCTAGCTATCCCTCCTCTGCATGTTCCACCAAAATAACACCCACCCACGAACACAAAACCACACACAGGCCAGAAGCCCACTCATACTAGAGCTTAGGGTGCTGCCTGCTATAGCTACCAAACAACACATCATTCAGCATCATTATGAGGTTCTGTGGTGAAAGGGCAAGCATGTAGAAAAGCATGTAGAAAAAAGTTTTCGGTCCATTTCTAATAGTTATCTCTAAGTACAACTATTTTGAATCAACAATGTTTTATCATTGCTAAAAATGTAGCTCGCAACTAAACTGATGTGCTGCTAATGAATAACCCGAGTTGAACCTGACAAACAGTCATGATGTTCCTCAGAGTCCACTCTGACCTCAGCTTTCCTGCATGTGCAAAAAAACAAGACACGAACCAAAAAAGGAGGCACCTGCATCAAAAAGAAAAACAGACAGGAGGAAACAACTCCCTACTCCCTCACATTCACTAGAGCTTTATTTCACAGATGTCATACATCACCATGTGTGAAGATTAATTCACACTTTTCAGCTAAATGTAAAACATGAATAACCATTGTGTATTGCAGATGCTTATATTTTTAAAACAATGCGTCTAAGGGACTGACGACAGAAATATTTTAAAACAACACTATTGTGTGACATATCCAGCAGCAGAAGCAGCAGTGTTGATGGACAAGCAGTGCTAACCTGTGCGGCCAAATCTGCCACATCAGTACAAAAACTGATTCAGTATTTGTATTAAATCACTGCATTATTGATTAGCACTTATCAATTATGAATACAGCCTCCTCAGAGGAATCACAGTCCACAAAGCGTGTCTTCTTGACGAGTCCAACTATCGCGCACAATGTCAGTCACTTTGCTTTTGTACCAGCCTACTTTATTATTGATCAACCCATCAATTATTCAGATTGATGATAATCAAGGGATTTGAAAGAGTAGCATTGTGAACACATACATTTTGCAGCCAATAAAACATGTTTAATTTGCTTCATCCACCACTTAATAATTATTGGATCAGTTCTCAACACATTTTAACTTAAAGAATAGTTCTGAGTTCTAGATATAGTTCAACATTATAGGTTAGAAAGTGTGTCTATAATACAGCATCGATAAAGGCTGAGACAGAAGACAGAGAAGTCAAAATGGAGGCTTAGTATTGATGTTTCTTGAACTCTGCATGAGCTGAAGTATGATGAGCTCACCTGAGTCCGTACAGCACCGTGCCGTCAGGATGCAGCCGGATCATCCTGTTTTTGACCGTCACGCCGTGGACAAAAGACTTTTTGTCATTGAGGAAGTAGGTGTCTGGGACCCAGAGCTGGTCTGCCACTCTGTTATCCAGGGTCAAGTTGTAGGCAATTTCAGAGTAGGACAGACGCTTATCCCGCCAAGCTTGCTGGAAGTACATTGTCAGTGTGTAGTCCTAGAAAAAACAACAACAAAAAGGACATTAGTTCAGAACTTCTCACCAATCACAAATGTTTCCA
This sequence comes from Eucyclogobius newberryi, assembly GCF_026437365.1. Lineage (NCBI taxonomy): Eukaryota > Metazoa > Chordata > Actinopteri > Gobiiformes > Gobiidae > Eucyclogobius > Eucyclogobius newberryi. Next base: position 22,973,042 of record NW_027315735.1, on the reverse strand, counting down.
AACTCATGTACAGTGGGTCATAAAATAGTATTTTGTGAAAAGATTATGGGTGCTGATATTCATATGTAACTACGATAATAGGATGTACCGGTAAGATAGTTGAGATCTCTGCAAGTTATACTTTCTACAATATGTTGTTCTCCCTTTTTTAATGTTTTTTTTTTTTTTTCAATTTCACTCACACTTCTAAACACCCACACACTTTTAAACACAGAACTGCAGAAGGATCAACTGCAAAAATCAATAAGATGCAAAAATAATTACAATGGAGCAGCACATTCTAATGTAAAAATAATATAAATGCAGTTTAATATAATTTGGAGTAAGCATTCTTAACCATCATGGCTGCATGCAATATGCCCAACTGAAACATTGCATAAAAAGGGCGGCTAAAAATACATGAGCTCCCGCCATGTTGATTATTTTCCGTAGAGAAATGTCAAGTTGGGACGGCCACTTCTTAAAAGAGGTTCTTCTCCACCGCTCAGCTTTCTCTCAGTCTGCATTGAGCTGTGTTTAGACTTTCTCTTATGAAGAGCGCATGTCATAGAAAGCAACAGGCAACAAAAGCTGTGCAATGAGAAATGTTTGCTATGACTTTATCGATGCAATTGTATATTCAACAACCTTATCTATAAATCAATATCCAATCAATATTTTAATGCTGTGTTGCTATGATAAGGTATAGGGATGTCAGGATGTCGATTATTATGTGAAAAAACATCATGATTAAACAATCAGTCATGATTATTGAGACTGTGACCAAACAACAGGGAAATCTTTCTTTCATTCCCGTGTTCTAACTATTCTTCAAGTTTGTGAGCAGCTGTACAAAATGTAACTTTTTTAAAGACAAAATAAAGTTAAATGTGACAAAAACAGCCAGATAAAATAAACTAATTACATTTAGGTCTATTTCTACAAAAAATACTTATCATATAATTATTTTTTGGTACTTACGATGAGATTGTGACCTGAATAATCACGAGTATTGATTAACCGAATCATCTTGACATCCCTAATCATGTATAACGTTTACAATAACAAAAAAAATCACAAAATGTGTCAACTAATCAGGCACATTTCTGATAGATTGTGAAATTATTTTCGGATGATCACTGGAATACTCCAAAATTGAATACTGTTTTTCACAACATTGCCAACCTCTAATTGTGATATTTCAAGCTCAGTCAATTTAAAACATCAATCATTAATAGTCAAACTCAAAACTTATCCAAGACTAAATCATCCAAAATAAGGTTGAATTGGAATTTATTGTGAAGACAAAAAACGTCTTGACTAGAACATCTTGCGTGCAGTATTTTATGTCACACATTTTTATTTTTTTTAACAAAACATCTCTGTGAAATGGAATACCCCAGTGTTACCTGTGATAATACTTTCAACTAACAGTGTGAAAAGAATCATTTTGTAACATATTGTGCTGCCCTTTTCTCTGTAAATACAAAGAGACACAGAAGGGGCCAAGTACTTAAACTTTGTAGTCCTTCTCCCTCAATTCAAATGCACCACTCGTTTACTCACATGCCCTAATGCTGATTGGCTACGACTCAGGGAACAGCTCCTGCATCAAAAGGAAGTAAATTAAAAAAGTAAATTGGATTAGAATTGCTTACTTCTCTTCAACCGTTCGAAACATACAGTATATGAAGCATCTAATTGGGTCTGCACGAGAATTGTCGAGAACATTTCCACATTTTGAAGTGTTCAATTCACTGAGCCCACATTAACCGCGCATGCTTTGATTTAAAATGTGTGCGTGTGTTTTCTGAGGCACACCTCCTCTGCATACGACACCTGGGTCTGCACGCTGCCTCCTGGCGAACTGTGGAAGTGTAATTACAGCCGCACAGATGGCCCTGCTCTTCCATGTTTGGACATTACACACGGACACTAAGTACTGCTCCCTTTACCGATGTATAGTATTCTTTTTTATTAACCGAATAAGCAAAAGTTGAGTAATTTCATGTGTTGTAATATATGTCTTCAAAGGATGAATAATGTGATGTAATGTATCGAATAATAATAATAATAAAAACATTCCAAATAAAAGATTAAGAGCAGTTGCACATTACTCACAGACAGACTGCCCCATATTTAATTTATCAGGTTGTTGTTTTTATTACCTTAGACGTAATTTAATAATAAAGGAATTTTACTATTTTACCAAAAGCGTGTTTCCAGTAAGTGTAGGTCCCAAAGCCTGGTTAAATGATGTTTGCTGTGTAGGGAAGGGCATCCAAAGTAACTCATGTGCCAAATCAACTAGATAAAATCACTGCTAAAGATGATTTCATGTGCGATACTCAGAGAAAACTCTTGACTGAGCCTCGTGTGCACTCTCAGGTTGAAAATCTGGACATGGTTTAAGTCAAACAAAGCCCCATTTAGAGCTGACAGTGACAGGCTGAATGTTGGTGTTTCTTCTGAAGAATGTGACAGGCTACAGAAGTTACACGAACTCCATTACAACGACATCAACCATACACAGCGCAGACACAGCAGGAGGAAGCTAACAGGCCCAGCACCGTTCTATAATGGCAACTTATCAACCTTTTCATTTTTGTTTTGTTTTCGAGTCATTACATGTTCTTGTTTTCTTTTCTATGTGTTTCTACTGCCCCTCAGAGATAAATAAACTTATTTGATTAATTGATTTGCCCTTGTCTGAATAGCCTATTACAATGGTTCCCAAAGTGGGGGATGGGACCCCTCGGGGGTCACAAGATGAAGATGTAATGTTGCAATCTGTATTTAATCTCTCATTTAATTGAAAATAGTTTTAGGAAAATTGGGTCAGATAACAAAAACTTATAAGAATAAAACAATTAAACGACATTTTAAGTGTTTTAAATCTTAAAATGTTGGGGATCCTGGCCTGAAAAGTTCGGGAAGCCCTGGCCTATTACACAGGTACTTTTGTCTAAACTTTGGTGTGCTATTTTATCTTTATCTTTTTAGCTGGATAGGCACATCTGAGGCCCCGTATTTTCTTCCTTGTCATTTCCCATCCGAGCTCCTGACTACTACCTAGTAACTGGTGGTTCATATTTTATTCTTACCACGTTATTTGTACTTGCTGCAGCTAATATCTTTTTCCATGTCCATTTTGAATGGACATTATAATTTGACTTGTCAGGCTATGCAACGTGTGCTTGTAAAAAAACGTTAGCATTAGCAGGCTAATTTTCCTGAGCAGCAGAAGAAGAGGAAAGGGAAGATGGCGGACATGGACTCGGAGAGTGAAGAAGGGAGCGAAATTCAAAAAGATGGAAAGGGACAGAATACTAAAAGCTTGCAAGGTCTGGAGGAGGATGAAAGTTTTGAGGTTAGGATGATCGAAAATTTAATTTTTAGAGACAAGGCCAATTGGAGGGTCATTGGAAGTAAAGTCAGCGATGTGAGGTCGGTGAGGGTCACTAGAACTGGCCTGGTGGTGATTGAGTCTAAACAACAAATGGATAAAGCATTGCAGATCGAACTGTTTCAAAAGAATATTGACAAAGGGAGTGATTAGTGGTGTACCATTGTCACTGAATTTGGGTGGATTTGTGTATGTTGTAGATGGTGTGTGTGGTGTTAACAGGTTGTTGCATTTGGTGAATGGGGAGAAGCAGGAGTACATCAGTCTTGTTGTGTCAAGCTTCCAGACAGAGTGCATTTACATCATGTTTGTTACAGAATAAGAACATTTAAGAAGGGGCCTTTGAGGATATGTGGACATTGTGGAGACACTTTTTGCAGTGATGAATCGAGTATGGTGATGGGTGTAGACCCCAAATGTGTGCTCTGTCAAGGAGATGTTCAAGAAGAACTCTAGAGAATAAAGTAAAATTAGGAGAAAGATATAGCAGTGAAATCTGTTAAGTCTGAATATAGGACAACCAACCAAACAAACCCTATTAGGAAAGGAATGTACGGTTACATTTAGGAGAAACGTTTTCTTGCATATATATATATATGTGTGTGTGTGTTTTTTTTTTGCTATACCGTCAAACAAAAATGAAATAAAGACATTTATATAATTTAATTTTTATTTGATGGTATAGCATAAAACACATATTGTACTTTGAAGCCATACAATTACAGTAGGTGGCGGTAATGTTACATTTTTATGGATACCAACCACCATAAATCACCAAAAAAAAGAAGGTAAGTGATCTTAATGCAGATGGTTTCTTCAGTTTTAGTCACATGGACATAGGCAGCCCATTGACAAGTGAAACAAGGGTTTAATTTTGACTACACATTCAATTTTACTGATCTGAAGAAAAGTGGTGCTCTGAGCGATGTAACATGACAACATGGATGCTTTATGGACATTTTTTCAATAGCTCATTGTGAGTGAGTAAAGAGCCTGACAGAATTATTAGGGCGGTCTTTAACACATTAAAATGCCTGCAGTTAGATAACTTACTGCAATGTAACATGCCTTTTCTTTGTTTTCCAGACAAAAACAATAATTAGGAAGAAGTGATGCATTGCCTGCCACTAATGTGTTGCCTTGAGGGACAGTTGCAAGGGTAAGTGTTAATAATTACAGATAGTGACATATCAGCTAAAATAGATCATCAAATTAAGTGTGAATGGGCAGACAAATTCTACACAGCAGACTTAGTTTATTAAAAAGTCACAATCACAGTCAAACCTCATCTTCTTATCTTATTTATATCATAGGCTTTTTAGGTCCTAAAACCAAACATTCAAAGAGGCCCTATGTAGCTTTTCTGGTGGAGGGTCTGCCACCTGCTTGTCTCTATAGAGATGTTATTTCTTTGCCTAGAATGTTCCATAATGTGGCATTAAACTTATATCTCCTTGAAGGGAAGAAGAATAGGCCGAGTTGCAGGTCAGATCTGTGGAGAGGCATGACAACAGAACACCTGAAATTGAATAAATGCAAGATAATAATGTTTAATGCCATATTGTGTAACATTCCAGGCAAAGCAGTAATAACTCCATGAAGACAAGCAGGTAATGAACCCTCCAGCAGGAAAGTGACATGAGCCGTGTTTCTTTTGGTTTGCTTTGGAGATCGACACGATTTAAAAGTGTTTTCACTGTCTTAAATGAACCATACTGGGCCGTTTGATGGGTCTGAAGTGGACCCTGGAGCTAGACCTTCCAAAGGGGTCTGCTTTTGCTAAAGAGGAGCTATGCAGGTGGCAAAAAGCAGATATTAACAGAAAATAAAAATGTCTTACCAAACTCTGATTTTATCGTGTGATAAACCTCCGTATTTCTAATGATGATAACTCATATATTGAGCCAACATGCTTAGCAAAACAAATGTGAGCATCAGGTGTTTTCTGTTTACCAATTCACATTACATTAGAGGAAATTAAAATGTGGCATAGAGGTGCTAAGAAGTGAAATAAGTGATGATAAACTGGCCTTTATTTTAGCTTTAGCCACTTCTCCAAACGCCAAAAACTTGGAATTACTAAATGTCTTTTTGTGAAGGGCTAAGATTGGCTTTATGATTACAAAGTATGATTCGGATATGATTTAAATTATATCTATTATGAAAACAGTTGTTAGGATTGGCCTCCAGCTCCAAGGCAAACCGGTCATGGAACCAGAGAGCCTGTTGAAATGATCTTATAGTGCAGCTTTAATGAAAAAAAAATCTCCATGCAGTGTTCTTGTGGTGTAATTACATGTATGCTCGTTTTAAGATCAGTATCCATTTTGTTATTACATTATAATGAATAACCTGCTTTTGGCCCTGAAGTCCACCTGAATATTATTAAAAACCAAACTACTACAAAATGCATAATGCAAAAAAAAGACCTACTAGAAACTAGAAAAAAGTGAGTGATATTTTTAATAATATTAAGTATTGAGCCTATTTTCCATCTAAATTATGATAATAATTACAACTCTTAAGATGTCCTTCCTGAAATGTTTGTATAGGCTATCAAATATGCATTACTTTTTAAAGTAAATTACAACTGTTGTTATCTCTATATTTGATTATCCAAATCAGACTTTAGCCTATTTGATCGGAAATGTGTTTTCATCAATAAATAAAGTTGTGTGTTATGCAGAATATGAAAGTGGGCTACGGTTTTGCTCTGGTCAGTCAAGAATAAACATTCAATGACAATTACTAACAATGTATTACAACCGTTTGGATTAAAACAATTAGAAGGACTTGAGGTTAATAGTAGTGAGCACAGTTTAGTAAGTCCTAGGAAAAGGAGGCTGTATCTGCTTTCCTTGACTTCCCCAGAATGTGAAAAAGGCTCTGTTGTCATGGTAACACTGAGTAAAAATAACACAAGCTTATTTTCCACAAGCTGAAAATAAAGTGGAACAGCATCAGTTTGGACACACAATATCAAAATGGGCGCTAATTTACAGCCAAAGACAGGTTGTCCTCGCAGCTTTAGCCCCTCGGTGTGAAAGGGCCAGATCCCCTTACTCACAGCATGTCAGAATAATGATCATAATAAAGGCAATGCTCACGCCCCACTAATCCCTCCGTCCCAGAAGCCACCACAGCTGATTTGTTTAAATCTTTTAATTCATAGTCAGCTAATTAACATTCAGAGAGCAGTATTATATCTTGAGCAGCGCCTCCTCACAACTACCAACCCCAGGTACTTTACATGTAATTAAGGAGCACAAGAGAAGGAGAGACGAGGAGGGGAAATTTTCATTTACTGGCCTCTGTATTTGAGAGAACATTTTGTAGCTAAACAGCGCATATGGAAGGTGCACATTGCAGATAATGTTATGCAGCAGACAACAGACTCAACTGCTGCACCGGGTTTATGCACAACACTTTTAATGCACCATAACTGGGTTCAGTTCTTGGATCTGTGATTTCAGCAACAAACAAACATCATTATGGAAATTCTGTTTCAACTGTTGAACGTGTGAGCAACAGTGATGGAGCAAAGGCAGACTTATTAACACACGAGGGTCAGTGAGGCCCACCCAGCTGGACGTGTGGTCACACCTTGCACTCAGAGGACACTAGCCTCTGAAAATAGCACATTTGTAATGTCATGCCGCCGAGGATGACTGACCTGCACACTTTATGGCCTGACTACATGGCTGACCTTTGAGCCTCAACAGGCCATCACAGTGGATCATGCGAGAAGAACCAAAAGTGATTCAGCATTTTCACTTTCAACTGGGGCAGGCAAAACCAAACTACTGAGGATCAAGGAAAGTCGCCTTTGAGAGAATACCAGCGAAGTTAAGAGACATGTATTAGGAAAGAATGGGTGCCCACCAAAGAATGTTTGTATCAGGTCTAAGGACATCTTGCTTTTGGGGCTAAAATGTCATATTTTGAAGCTATGTTGAATGGTTCACTGTGTGATATTGATCTCAATGACCTTCCCCTTCCTCCAGTCTCTTCTTCATCAGTTGGTGTTGTTTTCTTTCTCATGCCTTTAATCTTAAAAGTGCAGTGCTCTTGATGAGATACATCAAAGCTGCCCAGCTCCAAGCACAGGTCACAGACTCCGTCCTCGTGATCCCACAGCTCAAGCATATTATTGATTTTCAAGAAATCAATTTGGTCTTATTTTTGTATCAAAACATTGACGTCAACCAAGGGGAAGAGGAGTTTCCGACTTGTTATTTTAGTCATAAAGCAACAAGGAAGAAAAGCCTTCTGAGGTGCAGGGATTTTTACAACTTTGATCTAAATGCACTTGAGAGACAGAGATCTTAAAGGAGAAGTTTTTTCTGAGAAATAGGGGAGAAGAATACTCCCATAACCACAGGGAACGGCATGACGTCAAACGCCATTCACTGTTTGCAGTTTTGCGACACACACACAAATGCATGAAGCTGTGTTTTTTCCAGATGAATGATTGTCGAGATGCCTAGTTCTTCCTTAGTAAGATAACCCTTTGGAGGAAGGCAGAAGTGTATTACATGGAGTCCAGAGCCTGAACCAGGCATCGGTCAAAGTGGTGGGAGGGACAGAGGATGGAGTAGAGGAGAAAGGAGGAGAGAGATGTGAAATGGAGTGAGGGGTTTCTATTTCAAATCTCTGTGGACCCCTGAGGCGCTTCCGTTCTGGTCGCATCCTCAATACCAAAATAAATAATTTCCATCAAAGGATAAGCTCCTGCCATCATAGCATCCAAAGCAAACTCCCACAGACAGATGCATTTTGGGGCTGTTAGAAAGTCTGCAACAGCAAAAAGCTGAGGACTAAACAGGCCCAGCTGGCTCAAAATCAAACCAAAATCCACTTTGTTCTTGGAGACATCATCATAAAAACAGGTAGTATTAAGAGAAAAGACATCTTCAATCATCTAAATAAAAGCTGTTTTCAACACTATAATATCTGAAAGTGTTCTCAAGTGTTTCATGGAAAGGCTCTTCTTTTCTCACTCAGAACAATCATCATGATATATTTGGGAAAATGTCTGTTTAAGGTGTCTGCATCTATTAGGTGCCAGTTGTTCCAAAAAGTTGACAAGGCTATGGGTCATAATGAGGCGCAATCCATATATTTACGGTTGATTAAATGCTACATAATTTGCTGAAATGATATGTACAAATAAATACAACAATAACACAGTCTAAGTGGTTGTGAACATGTAGCAACCCTATAATTAGAAATGTATATTTTTTTTATTAATCTTCTACCACTTGTTCTCATTAGGGGTCGCAGATGACTGGAGCCTATCCCAGGGACTTTATGTGCACCCTGGACAGGGGCATGGGTTATGGTTACATTGTATACTTTATATTATGGGTTATTCATTGTGGGTTGTATAGCATTATCATTTCAACCAAACCGTCTATAACTCACTGTATCCAATCCACCTTATTTATTTATAGCACATTTTATAAACTGAAACATTTCCAGAGTGCGGCACAGAATAATATAGAAAAGAAAGAAATAAACGATTGCTCTATCAATGCTCATAAATATAATAGTAATAATGATAATAATGATGATAATAATGATAATAATACTAATACTACCCCCAAACAAATTGACTAAATACTCTAGAAACAATACACTGTAACAAATGAATAAAACAATAGCCAGTTACGTGCTGCAAAGTGCCAACATTAGGCAATATCTACCATTATTATCTGGACTTTTTCCACAAGACGTTTGTTGTCTGGTCCACCCACAGTGTTGTGTTAAGTAGCTACTCCATAATACTTCTTTATTCTTGGATTTCTTCTTTACAGGCGCCATTTTGAGGACTTTTGCTCATTTAATATACATTACATTGTGTTTTGAAAACGTAAAACGGTCCTCAAGTCTGAAACCCATGGATGGGCCTTAATTGTACGCCCTTAAAACCGGCGTCACAACGAGCAGATGATTAGGCGCTGCAAACAACTTGGTGAATAGATACACAATAACCCCTTTTGGTGCTCACTCCTTCTCCTGATACGTGAAAAACCCGTGCACAACATCACACCGACAACAACGCCGCGCCACGACCACGACCTGAGCGCGCGCGAGAGGCAGGAGCGCACGCACACGGAGCCGAGGCTGGTGCGTCCGACAGAGAGTGCGCCAGTGACTGTGTGTTTTGAATTCCAAATGCAGTGGCAACACACCACACCAGACCTGCAAATGCCGGGGCTGTGAGAGGGGGAAAGAAGAGGGAGAAGGGAAAGGCGAGTGGAGGAGACAGGAGACGTGGATGGCGTTGATGTGTGTGGAGGAAAGGGGAGGATGAAATGAGAGAGCAGGCGCAAGAAAGAGCTGGATGGATGGATGGATGGATGGGTAACCAAGCTGGCAACATTTTTAGCCCAGTAAAATATTCATAATATGCAACAACTCGCGGTAGGCTATCCTCCCAACATTGTAGCCTAGGACTAAAAGTCAGTCAACAGCAATGAAATGAAGAAAAAAAAAAAAAAAAAACCTACCATGTTGACTTCAGAAACCATGTCTATGCTGGAGATGTCAATATTCATTCCCACTGCCACCGGTGCACCTGTGAGGACAAGGATACGTTAATACAAGAGAAATAACGCATGAATATTTCTCATTTTTACACAATTCTCAACCTTCCGCCTACAAGCGTAATGGGGGGACCGCTCCAGCTCGCAAAAGCTGGGGTTTCATCACGCACAAGAGCTTTAATGTCGCCACTGTTGACTTTTGAGAGAAATAATGAAACCGCGATGAGCCGGATCGATCAAGTTAAAAGCCTGTCTTATCGCCTCATCAAATGAATTATGCATTCATCGTTCATCTCCTGGACTGATGATTATGCAAATTAAAAACAGATTTTGCGATTCATTAAACATGTATTGCACGTCACAGCGGCGTGAAAACACGACACTCGTTTGCATTTTTTTACCTCCAAAATCTGGTCTCAACCGAATGTCGTATCCCTTCATCAGTCTGTCCACTGTTTCTTTTACCAGAGGCATATTGCTTGGATCTTTGAGGTCCTTGGTGCTGCGGAGGAAAGAAGCGGTGTAACGCAAAAGCTCCTATTAATATCATATGCCAAGCACGCGTTAAAACAGAGGCTACATGACATCCAAAGAAGGAGACGCGAGCGAGGAGGGGGGAAAAGAAACACAAACAAAACACCTTACCTTTGCGCCCAGACGAATGTCACTAATAACGAAAAAGTCAAAATCCCAAAGTGTTTTTTCCTGATCCTCCCCATCGCAACAGTTTCTGAGATGGTGTCGGGATGCGAGTGAGGAGAGCGCGCATCCAACTTACTCCAGACAGCGCAGAGGAGCCAATGAGGGGCGCATGCGTGCAGAGTGCCCAAGATCAAAGAGTAGAGGCTGACGACGGTGGATGAGCAGTTTCCATTGCAGTGAAAAATATTAAAGGGACAAGTGGCTGTGCGTGATGAAGAAACAAGGCCTCTGCGAGAAACAACTGTGGCATTCAGGCGTTTATTTGCTGTGTGTGAACGTTACAGGGGTGGGAAGATTTTTTTACAAGGTCAAACAAGTGTTGTCTTCAGCTGAGTGTAGTTACAGGCTGGGTCCAATAGGGTAGTAAACTTTTTTTTTATTTGATGCTTCCTATCAGAACCAAACCAACACACACACACAATTTTCAACTTCATCTAATGCATTTTAAACATACCACATGGCTACAATACTCTGTTGGCAGATGAATACAGCGCGTAGAAATCCAAAAGAATCAACGGAAAACACAACCAAAGTGTAGTTTCTCAGATTTTTGATGCTACAAGGAGTAGGAGCTGGCTCTAAACTGTCTTTGATGTGGTTGTAGTGGGAGCTGCGTTTCTGTAGAGGGCAGACTTCAGAGCATTGATTCAGAGTTGCATCACCTCCTGTTACAGTCATCATAGATTATATCATCTGCTTCTTTTTGATGTGTTTCTTGGCGCGCGAGTGTGTGTGCGTGCGTGTGTGTGTGTGTGTGTGCATGCGTGCGTGTGTGTGTGTGTGTGCGCGTGTGTGTGTGTGCGTGTGTGTGTGTGCGCGCGTGCGTGTGTGTGTGTGCGTGTGTGTGTGTGCGTGTGTGTGTGTGTGTGTGTGTGTGCGCGCATGCGTGTGTGTGTGTGCGTGTGCGTGTGTGTGTGTGTTTGTGTGTCCGAGTGAGCATTGTGCATAGGTCTGTGTGTGTGGGCTGTCCAGACTGGCCCAGGAGTGGCGTGTGCTTGGGGTTTAAAGCGGCCCGTCTACTCATCATCAGTGGCCACAGCCTGTGAAATGAATCTGAATGTGCGGCAGGAGGATAAATGGGTTTCTGATTCATTTCCCTTTGTTAGATGAGAGGAGTGCAAATGCTGAGAGCTTGTTCACGTAGAGAGACAAGGCTGGTTGGATATGATGCTCCCTCTCCAGCCCTGTGTGTCCCCGGCTCAGATCTGCTGATCATATTGCCTGGAAACAAAACAGCAGAACCAAATTAAAAAAGAAGAAGCACAGAATCTCGAGTGCAGCAATCTCGGCGTCCTCTCTGCACCTGCCTCCAGACCACTCCACGCTCGACTTGAGACTCACTGAGAGGAATAGAGGAGGCACACCTGTCATGTCCGTCTTTTCTGGCATCATAATTCTGTGGAACCCTCTAAACAAAACCAAAAAAAACAGGAGCCATGAAAATTCTCAGACTGAAAACACGAGGAGCATGATGAGCAGATTTGCACCCCCCAGTGTTATATAACAGAGCGCTCCCCCGTCCCACTCCATTTCTGTTTTGTTTTTTTCCCAACGAATCTCTTTACTTCCTTCTTGGATACAGAGCCGTGTGTGGCTGACATAGCGCTCAATGTTGTGAATGAGCCTGTTTTTTTCATTTTCTTAATTGCATCTTTTCTCCTGGGGTTGTAATGGTCCCACTGGAGAAATGGTGTTAGCAGCTTTCAGGTAACATGCAAATGAGAGAGGAAAGGCTTGATTGTGGCGCTTTCTTGTGAAATTAACCAAGGCTGTTTTGTTTTGATGACAGTAAAAGCCACAGTGTTTGTGTCAAAGCATTAAAACGCAATTATATTTTTCATTAACTTGCCCTGGGATAGCTAGTAAACCGTACAAGTCTTTGAGACTTTTTACATTGTGAATTGTTTGGTATTATAATTAAGACTGAGCTTTATGACCCACATGGGGAGGACATCAACACCATCACAGAGTGCATCACGGACTACATCAACTTCTGTTTTGAGAACATTGTTCCCTCCCGGACGGTGCAGTGTTTTCCAAACAACAAGCCATGGATTACCCGTGAACTGAAGGCTCTGCTGAAGGAGAAGAAGAGAGCCTTCAGGTCAGGGAACAAGGAGGAGCTGAGGACTGTGCAGAAGGAGCTGAGGAGGAAGATCAGGCAGGCTGAGGCCGGCTACAAGAGGAGGATGGAGGAGCAGCTGCAGCAAAAGAACATTCAGGGAGTGTGGAGGAGCCTGAAAACCATCTCGGGCTTCAAAATCCCCCCTGCCCAGACAGAGGGGGATCTACAGTGGGTGAATGATTTAAATGCTCACTTCTTGAGGTTTGATCGGTCACCCGCCCCTCCCCCTGCACAGCTGCATGCTCCCTCTTCCACAGCTGGACAATGCCCTGCATCTGTTCCTCTTCGCTTATCTGCCTCGGACCATCAGCTCCCCACTTCGCCTGGACTCACCCATCCCCCCAGCACACGGTCCCCCTGCCAACCACTGACTGTCACAGCAGCACAGGTGAGGAGTGAGCTGAAGAGGATTAAAGTGAGGAAGGCAGCAGGACCTGACGGCATCAGCCCCAGGCTCCTTAAGTCCTGCGCAGATGAACTGTGTGGAGTTATGGAGCATGTCTTCAACATGAGCCTGAAGCTGAGGGTGGTACCACAGGTCTGGAAGACCTCCTGTCTGGTACCTGTGCCTAAGACACCGCGCCCCAAAGATCTCAACAGCTTCAGGCCAGTGGCTCTCACGTCCCACCTGATGAAGACACTGGAGCGGCTGGTCCTGGACCACCTCCGCTCCACCATGAGCTCAGCCATGGACCTGCTGCAGTTTGCATATCGGTCTGGCATCGGAGTGGAGGACGCCGTCATCTCCCTGCTGCACCGCTCTCTCTCTCAATGGGAAAGCCTGGCAGCTCTGTGAGGATTCTGTTCTTCGATCTTTCCAGCGCCTTCAACACCATTCAGCCGCTGCTCCTGAGGGACAAGCTGGAGACGGCTGGTGTGGAGTATGACCTGGCAGAGTGGATCCTGGACTACCTCACAGACCGACCCCAGTTTGTGAGAGCCCGGAACTGTGTGTCTGACACTCGGACCTGCAGTGTGGGGGCGCCCCAGGGCACTGTCCTCGCGCCCTTTCTCTTCACCCTTTACACTGCAGACTTCAGACATGACACGGACAGCTGTGTCCTGCAGAAGTTCTCTGACGACTCTGCCATCATCGGACTCATCACGGACGACGATGACGCGGAGTACAGAGGACTGGCGCAGGACTTTGTGGACTGGTGTCAGCGGAACCACCTCCTCATCAACGCGGGGAAGACCAAGGAGATGGTGGTGGATTTCCGCAGACGCCACCCCACTGCCCCCTCGCCAGTGAACATCCAGGGACGGGACATTGAGAGAGTGGACCTGGGTGTTCATCTGAACCACAAACTGGACTGGACTCATAACACAGACGCACTGTACAGGAAGAGCCAGAGTCGGCTCTACCTCCTGAGGAGACTCAGGTCTTTTGGAGAGACAGGGCCACTCCTGAAGACCTTCTACGACTCTGTGGTGGCATCAGCCCTCCTGTACGGTGTGGCCTGCTGGAGCAGCAGCATCACAGAGAGGGAGAGGAAGAGGCTGGACAGAGTCATCAAGAAGTCCAGCTCCGTCCTGGGCTGTGCTCTGGACTCGGTGCAGGAGGTGGGGGACAGAAGGGTCCTGGCTAGATTCACATCTATGCTGGACCATAAGTGTCACCCCCTGCAGGACACTCTCTCCGCTCTGGAGAGCAGCTTCAGTGAGAGACTGATCCACCCTCGATGTGTGAAGGAAAGGTTCCGTAGGTCTTTCCTTCCTGCTGCTGTCAGACTTTATAACAAAAACTGTTAGTACTGAACACTCGCAATACTGACCTAACCTAATACTGATGTGCAATTCTGTCATATGTGCAATTGCTGTTGGAATTCATGTGCAATTCATGTGCAATTACTGTGAAATTCATGTGCAATCTATGTGCTGTCGTGACACATATTCATGTGCAATTACTGTCGGGATCACATGCAATGGTATTTATTTATTTATTTATTTGTCTATGGGAGTTTTTATTTATTTATAGGAGATCTTCTACTGAAAATGTTTTTCAGACTTCCTATAAGTGATCTGTTCTTCTGTATCTACCTCTGTATCTACCTGCGTTGCACCAATGAAATTTCCCCATGTGGGACAATAAAGGAATATCTTATCTTATCTTATAAGTAGCAACAAGACTGACTTCTTTCATGCACAGTTTCAGCTTCTCAAACCAAGTACTACCTCAGATAATCTCTTTACCCAAGAAATTACGTCTATCGCTGTAATAACTTTCTAGCTTACTATATTCACATTTGTGGAACAGTAGAGGGAGATTTAACATTACAACAAGGAACATTTACGCTCCAAATACAGATGGAGAACTCACATAACACACATAGGAGTCTAAATGATGTTCTAGTTTAGTTCTCTCTTTTCGATTTGATTTAGACCCAGTCATAAAATTATATTGGAATTGTGTGCTCATGGAACATATTCCATTACCGTGGAATATGTTCTGTATGTAAAAGGGCTGCTTTGTGATGAAAAAGATCATTATCGCAATTATTTGGGTAATTTATTTTTTATTTTTTCAGAATCATGTGCCACGATTATTTATAAATGGTCAAACCTGTACAGGATAAATAAATGTAATATTATTTATTTGTAATGTAGATTAGATCAGTGGCTTTACTTTACTTTTTACTGTTTTTGAGGCAGAATGAGCACAGTATAGTGTAATAGTGTAACAGTTGTAATAACATTTTCATTAATTGCACATTCCTAGTAGCTAATACCTAGTAGCTAATACCTAAATAAACAAACACAAGCAGTGAGAATGTACCTGGGCTTCTCCATCGTGTCTTTGGCCAGGTACATGTACCAGTAGACCAGGTTGAAGAGACCAAAGGCCAGGGGGAAGAGCAGCCGGGCGTACTTGTCAATGGGGCTGGTGCCTGCTAACTGTGGGATCTGAGGAAAGGCCGATCCCTGCTGTAGAAAAATTGGCATTGGCATCGGCATCGGTAAAGTCTCGTCACTTCTCTCGCTGCGACACATGGAGTGGTTTCTCCGTTTGAGGCCTTCCCGGGTGGTACCGTCCGACTAGAGAAGGGGGAATAGAGAGAACAGGGAGAGGCGTGTTGTTAATTTTCTGCTATATGGTTATTTGTACGTGTAAATAAGATTACAAGTGATTTTAATAACCACTGGGGGGGTTTTCTTTGAATGAGGGAGCAGTGGCCCTGAGGAGAGCAGCAGGTAGTTTGCTCGATGCCCAAAGGCTGGAGGGATTAGGAACTACATTGCAATGCATGGATCTCCTCTCTGTTCTCACACTGAGGCTATTTTTAAAGCATCTAACCATGAGCCCAACACGTGAGGCAGATCCCAGGAGGACACTGGATGGCTTACTGTATTAGCATAAAGCACATAGAAGGAGAGGAGAGCGCCACAACACTATATATTACTATTTAATGCGTGTTGTGTCAGCGCCAACAGAAAGGATGAAGGAGGACTCTGAAAACCATGTGAAGAGAATCCATAGTGTCAATAGAGTAATTCGGTTCTCCAAATCTGGGCTTTTGATTTCCTGCTACACAGTCTTTATGTGCTTCTGTTTTGTCAATATAGATTGATCCGATACTGAAACTACAAAGAAAATGTTGGCTATGTACACAGTAATTGACTGCAGAATGAACAAATGATTTAAAGAATGAAGTGTCAACCACAACAGCAAGCAATAATTAATACACTGTTGGACTAAGCCACAGTTATTAGTACAGTTTTTTGGGGAGGGAAAACAGGCTTTCATGCGGAAACAACAAAACTGCCCAATCTGCATCTAAAGATGTCCATTTTCACCTCCTCCAGACCAGATCCGGACCAGAACCTTCCGCCACAAGAACAGTTCCTTTCCCTCTGCCTTTGGACTCATGAACATTTAACAACACTCAACCATAACTATTCACGCACTGTTCACTTTCTGCACTATTTCTGACCATCTGTACATTTTTCTGTCAATATCTGTGTACATAAAATTTATAACCACACGCACCAAACTTTTGACATATTGTACAAGATGTGTTGCTCTAATTTTAGGCCACATTTATTAAGGTTTTAACTCAAATTTGAATTTGAACATACATTTTCAGTAAGATTATGTATGTAAAGATCAAGTTTACGTATTTTGTATGTTACAAATTATATATAATAGAGTACTGTATTTTGATCAAAAGTCTGTTATCCTTGTTATTTATGTTTTTCATTATATATTTTACAGTTTCTTACCGAAGCATTGTCATCGTCGTCGTCCTCATCTTCCTCTGCCAGCACCTCCAGCCTGTCCTGTTTCGAGTCCTTTTCCTGTAGCCGATGGGCCTGAAGGGTGGCAAAGTAGTTCACTGCTGCAAACTCCACTAGAGCAAATGCCACGAAGCCAAAACACACTGCTATGAACCAGTCCATGGCGGTGGCATAGGACACTTTGGGAAGAGACTGACGCGCACTGATGCTCAAGGTGGTCATGGTCAGCACTGTAGTGATGCCTGCGGACAAGCACCATGTAAACCATAGCCATAACAAATACTATCTTGTGACTAAAAGATTAACTATTTGCTAAATTTTGTTTATTTTTATTCAAACTGTGTGACTGAGTTTTGGTCTAGTTATGATGTGTGATTGTTAGCAGTAAAATAATTATAGTTACATGAAATAATAGTAATTGTGAAGGTTGTTGAAAAAGTAGTATTAGGTTTTACAGAAGTAGCAGTGATAGCTGCCTTTTCATTCCTTCTTTACCATTAATTAAAACCGTTTTTCTGTATAATTTATTTTATTCTTGAACCAGAAAAAAATAAATAATGTTAATAAATTCTGTTAAATTCTACTTCTCTGCGGGAATACTGTTGTTTGTGTTTATCATTCTCTATTATTACTTTGTGGTGACACTGCCAAGTAACTTTCTATGATGACCCCCTCAACACACAAATTAAAACAAAAGACCAGTTTCAGTTTTTTTTAAAGAGAGTGGAATTTCCTGTATTTCCTGTCCCCTCTTATTGTTAACAACTTAGAGGTTGAAGTGAAATTAGAAAATAGTTGTTAATTTCTCCCCCTAAGTCTTGTTTTGGACTTCATTGGACAGGACAGTATAGTGTGAAATGGGAGAGAAGAGTGGGGGGGACATTCAGCAAACAGATGTTTGCCTATGTGCTGCTGCTCAGACCACTCGACTATTATATATTATACATTGCATCTCTGCACAATAGTGATGTTTCGTCATGCTACTACTGTAGTATTTCCAGAAAAGCAAATTGAACTGAAATATTTACCTGCCACTGTCCGAGCAGGAACGGACTCTTTATTGATCCAAAAGGAGACTTGGGACAGCACCACCACCATTATAAGGGGTATATAGGTCTGTATGAGGTAATATCCCAGCTTCCTTTGGAGATGAAAATGGACCACCTGCACCGAGTAGTGACCTGCAACATAAACAGAACGCGTGAAGAAATCCAGCTGCAGGGGACAGAGCAGGTTAGCGCCGAGCCCATGCCCTTGCCTGCCCTTCAAACACAACTGTGGCAGAAAAAACCCAACACGTGTTGCGGCCGAGAGAGGTTATGTACAAATATGTATTAGGTAGAGAAGGGAAATTAGAAACTCTATGACAATAAGGGGACTTGTAAAAATGTAGGATATGTGGATAATTACTTTGGTGCCTTCATTAAACTCTATCGTTACTCACACGATTGACTGGCTCTGACAATTCACAGCATAATTTCCATGTTTATTGTAAGATACCTGTATTTGATTTGAAGATCTCACTGGACAAAGTCTGTTCAACCAGATCATACTGTAGAAGACTCATGGACTCTTTGGGGCAGTCCACGGACGCACTGAGCCCCTTCCTCCAAGTAAAGATGATCTCACTGCTGGTGTAGGCATCTACAAATGACGGGGGTAACTTTAGTGTGCTTCCAGACACAAATTAATGTTTGTCTTGACAGTGTTTACATCATATTATATCACAATTGAAAGAAAATCTGGTGCCATTATCATCAGTTTGCAAAGGCTACAATTATTTAGTTTATAGAATTTTCTTTGCAAAGAGAAAAAAAACGGTCTTTTAATAAGTAAATCAACAAAGACGTTCTGAAATTCAAGGTATTCTTGTAACGGTCCATATTGCAGTTTTCTCTCAAATATTAGAGGAGTTGTTTACAATGTACACTCTGAACAGAATAACACTTTTTAAACATATAATTTAGTTCAATTTAGTTCCAAAATTCCAGCCGGTTTACTGTTTAACATTAATTGAATGAGGTCAAAAAGCTGTCAGATTAATTGGTATAACATATTTGTATCATAAGCTACTAAAAAAGTTGATTCTGTTGTTCAGAAAAGTACTGCTTGAATGTGTAATTCAAGGAAGTAAGTGAAACGTTTACCCCAAACTTGGCATTAAAAAGTAGGTTTTAAGTGTCACAGTAATAAATGTTTTATTCTTACAGCTTCCGAACCGAAGAGGGCAGGCGTGGCCATCCATGGGGAAATCTTGAAGCTGCATTGGACATTCTGCACTGATTGTAAGTCTGAAAAACAAAAACAACATTATGATCTTTATAATGAAAACTACCAAAGGTATTCTCATTACCTCATTGTGTAAAGTACTGTCCCATTCTGCATGATTCGAAAAAGCTTATTGGGTGTGGTCATGTTGTGAGAAATTGACTTCCTGGAGTTGCGGAAGAAAGTATCTGGTGTCCATATTTTGTCCACCATGAGGTTGTTGAGTCTCAGGATTTCCGTGGGACCTTCAAATTGGAGACGTTCATCCACCCACATCTGACGGAAGAACATGTCCATGGTGTACTCCTGCGGCATTAAAAAAAAGAGAAAATCACTGTAAAAGTTTATCCTTTTACAATATACTGTACATACATTCGACTTTCTGCCGTGACTGAAGCAAAATGAGAGGCAGTGATGAACGCCACTCATCCCAGATAATCATTAATCAGTCTACTCAAGCATTCCTTCTGTCTGACAGGCTGTCATATTAATTTAAAGGCCGTCAGTAATGGAGCCATGGTGCTAGTGTAACAGATTAAAGCTCATTAATTGGTCTTGTGGCAGATTGCCCATAAGGCAGACATTTAGTGGCCAATGCAGCTCTGTTATCTCAACACATTACTGTATACATCACCTAAAACAAGCCATATCTCACCCTCTCAACATCTGAAACAGGTCCAAAACTGGTGACAAATATGTCTGTCTTAACTTCTGTAATACCACCTGAAATAAAACATCAAAAATCAATAAAGACATTGAAAAGCCCATTAAACTATACAGGATCAGCAAAATATTATAAAAAATGTGATGTATTACCCACCCCCAGATCCGGGACGAAGTCTATTGTCATAGCCATCCAATAATCGGTCCAAGATACGAGTAATGTTATCTGAGGGAATCCTCTCATTTCCAAACACTGCAAGACTAAAGGAAAAACAAGTTAGACTATCACTTTAGAAACCATATCGACACAAAGAGGACTTACCTGACAAATGAGACAAGCGTAACGAAAGTTATTGAGCCAGTGGCCATTCTTTTCACCAGATTCTGCAGAGTCTTTTTCCAGTAATCTTGAAGGACATAACTAATTAAAATGACTTTTCTTTTTTGGTTTTAAATTGTACCCTCTATAACATACTACGGTCTGTCATGCGTCTGCTAAGTAAGCATAAGGAAACAGAAGTCACCAAGACGAGAAGAGTAATCTCATTAACAGATTAACTGCAAGGAGGGAGTCCTTTTTTAGACGTAGTACATTTTGAAATGTAGTCTGTTTATGTTTGTATGAAATATGCAAACTTGAAATTGTATCAATCATTGTTTTTATTTTACAGTATTTGCATTTTTATATGCACTAGCCGACAAGCAGTTTTATCAAAGGCTCGTTTTTGTAGTGCCAGACCTAGTGTCGTACACATGTCGTACACACGGTGGCGCTGTAGTCACTGAAAGAACCGGAAATCAAAGACCAAAACACAGCGGCGATGGTGGCGAGTTAGAAAACAAACATGTTCGCAGATGTATGAAAATGTCAAATTATTCAGTTATTCTTTATGATTACAGCATTTGTCTGAACCGGGCACATTGTTTTTGTCAGCGTTCTGTTGAAAGTAAGCAGATTTGTTCGCTTCAGTCCATAGTTTAGCTGTTGCTTGTTTGTAGCCGAGCGTGAGGCTGCGGAATCAGGATGTCCGTGCACTTTGAGGAGAGGAGCGGGGTGGTCCCCTGTAAGACTCCCTGGGGCTCCTGGCACCAGACCATGGAAGAGGTGTTCATCGAGGTCAATGTGGCTCACGGGACGTCCGCCAAAGAGGTCAAGTGTCGCCTGGGCTCGAAGGACATTGAGCTCCACGTCAAAGGAAAGGAAATATTCAAGGTACTAACTGCGTCAACTACTCATGAAGTCCAGTGTTACCCACGGGTTTATATTGAGACTGTGGAGTATAAATATCACGTATTGCTTCTACTGCTCAAAAAAACACTGATTACAGATTAAATATAGGTCTGTATTAAAACAAGCTAGTGTTGTCACCTTACTAAAATTTCAAACTTGATTTCGGATTAAGGAATGGGCCTGATCCTACCTGATGCCACAATGTTTGTAAACAAAATCAATAGTAAATAAGTCATTTCTTATTTATGGACTCTTATATACTGCTCCTCATATATGCTTTGCTCAATTTGGATAAAACTATTCAGAAAATGTCAAGTTTTGCACTGTTTTTGCTTTAATGTTTATCCATTTTGTATTGATTCAAATTACTAGAGTTTTGGTATTAATAATATCTGATTTTAATACTTTTTTTTAAACTCTACTACCCTTGGGCATACTTGGGAAACACCGTCCTACACCATCTTGTTAAAACCTCTTCAACCCTTTACAATAATGGACAGAATTAAACAGTTTGAATTACTTCTTAATTTGTAAATAAGATGTGGTCTTTTATCCACTCCTCAGGGAAAACTGTTTGGTACAACTGTTTCTGATGAAGCTACTTGGACTTTAGGTAAGTAATCCTTTATGTGCATGTTAAAGACCTAGATCTGATTTGATTGTGGCGTTTCCTTATTGATGGGTCGTCTTTTCTCTAGAGGATAAATGTCTCATCCATATTGTCCTAATGAAGACTAACAGAGAAGCGGGAAACTGCTGGTCATCTCTGCTGGAAGGAGATTATTGTGCCAACGCGTGGGTCCAGGATCAGATGCAGAGGAAACTCACACTGGAGCGATTTCAGCGGGAAGTAAGTCTTGAAGATCTTCTCTTAATGGTAGGGTAGATTAAGATGGATTAATGATTATAAAGTGGTATTAAAGCTTAATTAATTTGACACTTGTCAAAAATGCAATTTTGAAATTGGCACAATTATGCAAGCACCCAGACATTTATAGTTTAACCACCGGAAGAATGCAATGGTTTAAGAAATCATGAAATAAGGACACACACAATGGTTGTGAACATTATAGAAGCCTTCATATATATTGTAAAGGCAACTTGTGTTTTTCCCCTTCAGAATCCTGGTTTTGACTTCAGTGGTGCAGAAATCTCTGGCAATTTTGCAGGAGGCGGCCCAGACTTTTCCAGTTTGCAGAAGTAACTTCTAAAGTGGACATGAGAGAAATCATGAACATGATTCATTTCTATTAGGGTGTTTTATGTTTACATGATGCACTGACAACATGCTGGACTTTACAAAACTAAATCACAACTTTTGGCTTTTCAATAACTTTTATTGAAAGGTATAAGTTTACCAGATGGTGTGGTGCTTTGTATTTTTAATTGAGAACACAACTCATTAAACACAGGGGACTGTTCTATTGTAATTACCACTGTGCTCTGCCTAATTGCAAACAAGTTATTTAGCAAAAGCAATGCTGTGTCTAGGCATCTACAAATCAAATCAGAAAACTCTGCATTGGTAACCTCTTAGCAAAGCCAACATTTTGCCTCAAATATTTATGGTACTAGAAATGACAAATCATAACTAGCCATATTCACTGGAAAAATCCAGCGCTTCCTCGCCATAACCAAAAACTAAAATTATCACCTTGGGTAGGAGTGTGCATTCACAACAGTTTAGCAACCTAGGGTGAGAGTTAAGGACTTTGGGCCCGATTTCTTGGTTCCGTTTTTTGATGTTCACAAAATCCTTCTCCCTCCTCTTCCACACGGTGGACTGAGGACCTAGGTGGTTCTATACTTATTTGCTTAAAATCAGTAACCCAAATACCAAACATCATGGTACGAATTTAACAAGAACATACTGTACACTTGTGCAAGCAACTCACAACAGTAAAACTAAGCCATGTGGCAAACAGACAAAGCATTACTCCTCATCGATGGGGCAGACGGAACAATGCTTTATGCATGACCGATTATTTTGGCTTTTCTTTAAAGAAGACCATCACCTATGATGGCCATCTGTAAAGAAAATTGGGTCGAAATAGGTGGGTGACCGAGTTTGACCAAATATTTACTTCAGCATCACTTATGTGTTAAAACAATCTAAAACTAAATTTAAGCAAGGTCACCCAATCACAGCCTGGGATCTCAATTGGCTGACTCTAGGATGGTGGGTAGATGAGTGATTTTGTAATAGCTGTGCTTTAGCTGGCGTGCAGTTCTTCCTGAAATGGTCCAGCGAAGTCTTTGGCCGTTTGGCTTCGAGCACCTGGCATTGGAATATTCAGCCAGGCACTTCCCAACCAGCTCTCGCACACAAACCAAATCACCATCCTTGATCTACAACAAGCACAAAGAGTTTAACTTCAAAGTTAGGTTGCTCGGATTTCTCACCATTTAACATTAGATTACTTACATTTAGCTGCATCTGAATCGCTGAAAGGATCTTTGATATTTTGTCACTGTGCTCGGGATCATGTTGCTCATAAAGTTCGAAGTTCAGGAGCGCAAGAGCTAGCAGAGAAGGCTGCAAACAACAAATTACAATTCAGGATTAACTGAACAATAGTACTAAGGCACTACTGGCACAGCAGCATGAGCTCCCTGTAGCTTACCTTCATTTTTGTGAAAACAAATGAGCAGTGACAGGCCTTCAGTTGAGCCTCTAATCTTTCAATGCTCAGGATCTTCTTGCTGTGGAAATAAAATGAGTACAGGTCACAATTATGCTAATGGAACCAAATAAAAAAATATATATTTGTCCATCATTCCTTTGCCTGACCAGCCAGTCCCTCCTACATTCTGTTCAAATGCAGAACAGTCTGGAATCAGACCATTGGGGTGCATAAAAAAAAAAAAATAATAATAAAAAAAACCAAGCATGGACAGGTCCAACTACTGCCGCCAATTTGTGTCACGTCTCTCTCAAATGCGGAAGACTTCGCTCAAAGATTTTCGGAAGATTCAGAACAAAATGTATAACTTAATTTACCTCAGATTTACAGAGTTTAGTGCGTCACTTGTTGACTCAGAAGCCGACATCGTTTCCCAGTCAGTTTAAGTTTTATTTTTCCTCATAAATCTCCATGTTTGTTTAGACGCGAACGGGCAGTGCGTTTGACAGAAGGATTAACCAATCAGACAATCACTCCCTTTGGGAATTGGAGCGACTGGGTTGGATTCCAGACCAAAACTTCTTGGTCAGGCAATCGTTCCCTAGTTTTAGTTATTTGAATCTAGTACAGTCATGTGACCATCCTCACCTCTCATCATCCAGTTGCCCCTGCATGTGGCGGTGATAAAGGCGGAGAAAGCGCAGCGCTGTAGGGGCTTTCACCTTCCAGTAGAGCTTCTCCATGATGATCTTCTCCATCCTCATCATGTCGGAAACAGTGAAGCGGTTCTGAGTGATGCGGATCAGGTCATTGGCAAGAGGCACGTTCTTCTCCTCTTCAGAAGATTTCACCGCAATGTAGAAGCAGCACAAGCCCACACAGGACAAGTGTTTAGGCTGAATCTATTCAGAAACCAAAATAATATTTTTAGAAGGGCTTCATCACACTAATACATTCCATATGTATTTGGTACAGACCTTCATGGTGGACAAAAATCGATCCAAGAGGCTGATGGCTAGAGAGAAGGTCTCAGAGCTGAAGCCAAAGAACCTGGTCAAAGATAGCAGGTCCTTCACCTCCAGCTCCCGCAGTTTGGTGGTCATCCGGAGGCCATTGTCTGGCGCACTCTCCAAATGTCTCAGACCTCCAAGTTTTGGCTGGTATCTTCCCTCCTGGTCCATCAAAGCCTTGAGTTGCACTGCAAAGGGCAGTGCTCCTGGGGTTGCGGCTGCTGTGTCAATCATCTGCAAAGGCACAAGAAGAAGACTGAACTATGTAACAAACGAATCATACACCCAGCAGGTAAAGACACTACTTTGCTAGAAAGTGTTAAGTTAATCATAATGTCAAAGCGCTGATTGTTTGTAACATGATCAGTAACGTAGTACTACAAAGTAAGTGCGTGAGAAGTGGTGGCACAGACACTTCCAAATAAGGTCCTTCAACAGCTGTCGCCAGACTGGCCTGAACTGGACTGAGACCAGAGCAAAGTCAACATAAACACTGAAGTCAATTCAAATCTCTCAACTTAATTGTGACGAAGTGTTTAAAGATGGCGTTTTAAAAAGGAGTCATCAGTTTAAAGCTAAACATGAAGCTAAAGGACTAAAGGCCTGAACCAGCGTCATGTCAGGACGTGTCGGGACATGTCCCTGCCATACAAACAAACGGGAAACTAGCTCCTGATACTGATGACAAAACACTGACATTACACTTATTCAATCCTAAAATGTACTAGAAAATGACAATTTATAGATGGGGTCAAAATCTGACAGTAAAACAATATAAAAAGAGACTAGGGTTGTGTTCAAAAAGCTACGCAA
The DNA here is from genome assembly GCF_026437365.1 of Eucyclogobius newberryi. Lineage (NCBI taxonomy): Eukaryota > Metazoa > Chordata > Actinopteri > Gobiiformes > Gobiidae > Eucyclogobius > Eucyclogobius newberryi. Next base: position 22,947,437 of record NW_027315735.1, on the reverse strand, counting down.
TGTTAACGGGCAGCGTTAGCTTCATGCTAACGCAACTTTAAAAAGGCAGAAGAATCGAGTCTACGCTAACATTTTAAGCATTTAACCACAAAATCCACCATATTTAAGACCTAATTTCTATAACATACCAATACAATAAATTACCTTTTTGAAAAAGGGACACGAAAGGAAAAGTAACTTACCTTGGCTAGTTACGTTGTGTGGGTTACTAAAAGCAAAACAAAAAATTCACACGCTTAAAACAAGTGAAGGGAAATCAGGTGTAGTATGGACTTTCACTTAAGAAAGTTTTAAGCGATGGTAAATGTCTGCCTATGCACACCCCCTACCCTTGGCGAAAGGCGATGGGGAAAAGGACAGGGCGGTATTAATGCAGCCTTTAAAACCAAGCCCATGCCCAAACACGGACGGCTCCAATTGGCCACTGACCACAGCGCTGTGTTCTAATTGGATATTGAAAATCGTGTTTACGCCCTGCTTCTAAGAACACCAATCAATGTAGAGGAGGCGGGACATGATTTGTGTGTTATTTCTCAAGCCTAATTTTATTTCATCTTATATAGATATACATTTAGATAATTAGTTCATCTATACTCTGCAAATTAATGAAGGCACCCATTTTATTTACACGCCTGGTGCTTTGTCTGGAAACATTGCAGAATAGTCGCTTGAAGAAGCTTAACTGGTTTAGATGAAGTAAATTCAAGGAAAAAAACACCTAATGACATAGATTTTTATTTGTCTCCAATAGATTTTACAAATTTAGAAATTACACAACCCCATATAGATTTACTGATGATATAATATAACAATGTTTAATCTGGAACATACCCTTACAGTAGTTTAAAATTAAATAGGTATAGGTTTATTCATTAAATACATTAAATAAATTTGAAATATAAGAGCTAGCAGTTAACAGGTTATGTTTAAAGTGCATACGACAAACAATAAAATACAATCCCTTTAAAGGAACATGTCTTCACAGTGTTATTCCAAAACAATACAGCACATTGTAGATGACATTTTGGCAAATAGGGATGATGATAAAAGACATGCACAAACCATGCTACAGAGCACTGCTCAGACATGTAACAGACTGGAATCAAATTATGTTAGAAGTGCCATTGACGTAGACAAGGAGTCAAGATGACATTATAAAAGTTATACATTTTAATCTGATTGTTAAACCATTTTCGCGTAGAAGCATCTTCTAATTCTGATTTCTTCCTGAGGTTAACGAGCACGCAGAAGGTAGACTAAAAAAGCTAAAGAAAAAGGGGGAAAATGCACAATTTATTAATCACATTATTATTATAAAAGCTTTTGATGGCGATGGAATGATATGTAAATGTTATGGAATGAAGGAGGAGAACACAGACAAAAAAGGATGGGCAGAGTGAATAAAAGTCAAACTATAAATAAAATGTCAGAATAAAAATACACAGATTAAGATAAAACTATAAAACTATATACTATATACTATATACTATCCATAGACACGGTGGTTTATCACATTATTCAGGCGGGTGTGTTAAGTCATTGAGTCACTGAGGCCACAAGTATAATATGCTGAAAGCACAGTCCTGGTTTCCTTCAATGTTTCATCCAAAAATCAACTGAAAAGACATAAAAGAATTTGGCAAAAACAAAATTTTAAAAAGGCAGATGTATTTTGAAAGTGAAAAACAATGGCAAGTTATGAAGTCAAAGTAAATGAAGCCATGTGCAGTGACTAAACAACCTTAGTTCAATGACAGATACATTTGATTGAACAACTACAAGGAAGCATAATTAGCTATAATATACAATACATTTCCATTAAGTCCAAAAGTGTAATACTATTAGCAATATATAAATAAATAATATAAATATCTGCTCATAACACAGGAACACAGAAAACCGTGTCCAACTGACATGTTCACAGATAACACCTTTGATGTTTGTGTTGTGTCAGAGGAAAAACAGTATATCATAATAAACATATGTCATATTGTTTTCATGTGATAAAACATTAGCTGTAGAGAAGGTTAGCTGTCTTGGGGTCCTAACTACTGTCTGAATCTGTTCTTGTGGTGGTTTTTAAGCCAAAATGTAATATAATAATGTAATAAATTAAAGCCGAGATCTCATTGACATGGCCTTTCAAGATCATGAGAGCTCAAATACATGGTGGGCTCTGTGTTTTGTGTGTTTGTAGTGAGAGTCAAAGTGTGTACACATTACTGTAAACTATAATTATTGCGAGACTTACTTCTTCTTGTCTTTGTCCTTTTTAAAGGGGTGGGAGCCGCCTTGAAGCCCTTGACCCATCAGAGTCTCCGCTGCAACTTTTCTCCTGTTGAAGGCGTTCATCTCTTCCTCCAGCTCCCGGCGTTTCTCCTCCAGGTTTTTCTTTTCCTCTTGGTGCATTCGCTTTAGCTGCTCAAACCTGTCATGAAGCTGAATATCATTTAAAAAAAAAAAAAGAATGTCAGACAAACATGTTTGAATATTTACTTTATATTAAAACAATACCTCTCTTTCTTTTTCTTTCAGCTCAGCCTCCGTTTCTTTGACTTTGTTCACAAACATCTGCCTCATCTCCTCTTCTTTGCGCTGCAGCTCCAGGAGAAACTCTTTTCTCTTGGCTTCATAAGTCTCCTGAAGACTAAAGGTAGATAAATGCAGTGTGTTATTCACTACAATTCACAACAATTATAGAACAAGAGATGATCAACTGTATTGTGCATCCAAGTATAGCATAAAAGTAGTAATGGTAGATCGATCTGTTGCTTGGCTAACAATTAACTTTCTAATCAAAATATGACCTTAATAAATCTATTAAATATAAATGTATGTCACCTGAAAGACTTGCTGTTTGGATCTGCATCTTTGAAGCCCATCTCTTCAAGTTTACAGCGTCGGTACAGTTCATAGTGTCTAGCGTGCGTTTGCTCTCGGAGGTCCTCCATATTCACACGCAGTAACATCTCCCTCAGCTTTACAAAATCACAGTGGTTTTCATTCTCCACTAAAAGAAAGTTAAATACAGTTCATGTCATTAAATACTGAAACCACCCCTTGACCAATTCAACGAACCAACCTTGTACAGATCCCCAGGGATAGAGTCTCGCTTTCACCATCTTGTTCCCTACTTTAACATCTTCTGTACTTCCAATGACGGCGAAAGGGAGATAAGTCTGAAGCATAAAACAAAGCAGATCTAAAACAACCTCATAATATATTTTCCACATCACAAAAAAGGGAAAAGTTTCTGGTAGGAACCTACATTCATTGAGGCGTTGATCTCGGACACGGCCTCATCTTCAGTAGGAAAGTTGTAAATCTGCACGCCATTACTGACCAGCTCACTCATAATCTTGATTTTTAATTTGTCCAATTCACTTCTTGAAACTGTGTCGGCTTTTGCAATGACTGGGATAATGTTCACCTAAAGAGACACAGTTTTAGTTTTTCTTTAGGTTGGTGACAAAACCCTTTTCACATTGGATTTTTACATGTTGTTGTTACCTTGCTGTCCAGTTTTTTCATTGTCACGAGATCCAGTGATTTCAGAGAGTGTCCAGTCGGCGCGATGAAATACAAGCAGATGTGGATTCTTGTATCATGGTAGTTGAACAAAGACCGTCTGATTCTTAGCTCCTCCTCAAGATATTTTTCAAACTGAGAGTCAATGTATTCAGTGATGGGTTTGTAGCTGTAAAGAAAATATAAATGTACAATTTGCAACATAAAACCAGTCAGATTTAACCATGTATTGGTGTAGGTGGAGTTATTTACTGATATTATCTTTTTGATCTTTTCCTTTCAGATACATTCTTGTGCTACAGGAAATCCTCTGTCCATAGTAAGACATTTAATAGTCACTAAATTCACAAATCTCGTTTTTGGGCATAAATTTAAACCATGCATCTTTTAAAAATGTATTCTCCTTCCCTGTACTTGTAACATTTTCAGCTTAACCACTGGTTTTCACATTCTCTCTATACAAGATTTGTAGAACTCTTACCTTTCTTCTTTGTTAATCTGGTCGCCAAATCCTACAGTATGCACAACAGTCAGCTTCAGATTTACATTGCTCTCTAGTAACTCAAATGTTTGGGGGCGTAGCTGCACTTCATTCTCATAATGACTGGCTTCTTCCGTTTCAAATGTTGTATTGAACAATGTATTTATCAAAGTTGATTTCCCAATTCCAGTTTCACCTGAAGAGTGTACAAGGATTTGACATGTATTAATTAGTAATTCACTGATTCACATTTAGAAACAGCTCAAGAACTATGAAATCCTTTTTGTTTAGACGCACCTACACAGAGGATGTTGAAACAGAAACCTTGTCCCACTGATTTGCTGACCACCTGATCAGGAAGACTGTCAAACCCCACATGGCCCCCAAGCTCCAGGATCCGTTTGTCTTCATTCTGTTTGAAACAAAAACAAAATTGTTAGTGAATAAATTTGTGTGTTGTGTGTGTGTGTGTGTGTGTGTGTGTGTGTGTGTGTGTATGTGTGTGTGTGTGTGTGTGTGTGTGTGTGTGTGTGTGTGTGTGTGTGTGTGTGTGTGTGTGTGTGTGAGGTACAGCATAAATGGCTGTTTGAAAGTTATAAACTGATCATGTGAATGCAGAACTGCATCTTATTCTCTCCACGCGCCATGGCATCTCGCAGAAGCTCAACATGAGCAGAAGGATGTGTTCAATACAACAATCATCCGTTTCTGTCTGTCTTTTCACACACTCATACAAAGAGCTCTTTATCTCAGTGTTAGTTCACAGGGTGGAGGATGTCCAAGCCCGCTGCCCTGGTACCCACACATCCCCCTTCAGACACCCTCACTTATCCATACTCCAGACTCAACTCCAGATTTACTTCAACCCTGTTATGACTTTCTATTCACAGATACTACCCATTTCTAATACTAGGATAATAATTGCAATAATACAAATACAAAGTTTGACAATATAATTGAAATTTCAGTACAAAAAATAGTAGGCATACTGATACAATGTGTGTTTTTATCGATATTTGTTCTGATGAGTATTTAGTTTTGATACTGATTTTTGATACTTTTTTAATATATTATATGGCCACCGTCCTTTGCACAATTACGTACCCAAATAGTAGCTCTACAATTTCCTTTGTTTCTCAAAGGCTTTTATAATGATTTGCTGAGTTACATCTCTGTATCAAACGCTACTCACGCTGATCCTCTTATCCCCTGACCGTCGTTGGCCCTGTTTGTTTTGCATTATGCCAAACGCCAATTACGCACCGTGCGTAACCTGCCAATGCTGACGAGGCGGCACGATCATGACGAAGATGCTTGACCTGTTTTGAAAACCTTGCATACAAAAATGGGAATATGCCCCAAGACAAGTAGGCTAAGCCATAATCCAGCTCAGTGTGGCAAATAGTCCACTTTAATGCTGCAGCGGCGATGGCGCAGTTGCAACACAAGAATGCACATTTACCCCTGAATATCGCGCATATATCTATACAAACAGGAACGCAGGGTGCGAGGCACATGCCCACCGACAGTGACACTCCAGACTTACTGCGAATAGGTCAATGTCATTGGCCGCCATCCTCAAAGTGGCAACGTTTCATGCGTCTTCTTCCAGACCCGCTCCACATCACACACAGGCTCAGCGCTACTGTTTTCAATATGGCCACTTGGAGGCAACACCCCCCCCCCCCCCCCCCCCCCCCCCCCCGTGCAGGAGGCTGACACATTCACTGTAACAGGCCAACACATTTATTTAGTTTAAAAAAAATGTCATGACCATAGCCAAAGATGTCACCTTATGTCTTTTTTTTTTAATTGTTGTTATTTTTTGTGTGATTGGGACAGAGCATGATATTGGACAGAGATGATACAACATGAACTTGTAGTAGATTGTTCTTCTTTCTCCCAAGAGACTGGGCACCAATAAGAGAACAAATACATTGCATGTATACAAAAAATACATTACACAGTCTACATCATTGCAGCATCCACATTATTGCACATGACTCACATTCCATGACTCACATTCCATGATTCACATTATTGCACGGCTCATTCATTGCCTCACACTTATCATCATTATTTCACAGTCCACACTATTACACAATCATATCAGCCACACAAACAAGTAATATACATTTTACACACAACATTTATATTCAGGCCATAAATGCAGCTATGTCTCAATATAAAGTTGAGAAAATCACAATGTCCTCTACCAATGTTTGGTTTGACCAGAGCCAATTCTTCATTTGAGCTTTAAAATAATTGTACATGGGACATTCTCTTTACGACAATTGGATATGGAAGTTGAAAAATATCATGTATTACGTATAAGTATCTTGTCTTACGCTAGCTATTTTTATTTTATATTTATTTATTTTTCCCCTCCATTCCTTATTAGGAAATGAGAGGCTTTGTCTATAGGAGTTTTTGTTTATAAGAGTTCTTCTATTAAGAGTGTTTTCTTTTTTACTTTAATCTGTCCTTTCCTCTGTATCTACCTGCGTTGCAACAATGACATTTCCCCGTGTGTGGACAATAAAGGATTATCTTATCTTAATAACAAGAATAATTATATGGGTGTAGATTGAATACATATAATAGCCCAAAGCCTAAATCATGCATTGCCTGCACTGTAGCCTTGAAAAGTGCCCCTTGACACAAGAGAGCTGTTCTGCCTTTCCATTTGCTGTGTTAACATTGAACACAAACACATTTTATTGCAGCTTTGTTTTAATAGCCTATTGTTTTATTGGACAGGATGCAGAACTCGTCTGAACACCGGAAGCGACAGGTTGGGAGAGGACAGGACTGGCGCTGCTGAACCGAGGGATACAGGGACCGACGCGCTATCTTTCCGCGTGCATCCTTGTTTCCTTTTCTTCACATTGACACCAAAAAACCACCATGGCTCTGACCCAAGAGTCCGTCTTATCTTTTTTGCTCGAGCACGGAGGCAAAGTGAAGAACTCTGACTTCTTGAACCATTTCAGGAGCCGCATCAACGCCAACGATCCCGCGGAAAAGCAGCACAATAGGGACCTATTCAAAAAGTTTGTGAACAGCGTCGCGGTGGTGAAAACAATGGACGAGACCAAGTTTGTGGTCGTGAAGAACCGGTACCTTGACTTTTTAAAAGACGCGCCTCGCTGTGCGTCCCCGAAAGCGCAAACGGACGATAGTTTCACGGGTCAAAACGCGAGCTTCTCTTACCAGTCTCCGCATCGTCCCCGGTCCGTCAAAGCCATGTACTCGGACATCGAGAATAATAACAGGCCTACGTGTGTTTTGAACTTGAATGGCAATTATGTCACCGTTCCAGAAGACGCACGGGAATCGGCGTTATCACCGAATTGTGTGGATGCAACTACGCTTCGAGTCCTAAATATCCCCGGACATCAAAGGACACGGGTGGGGAAGGCTGGGTCTGTGTTTGCTGTGGTCGCTGTGAAATCTCCACCGACCACTGTGGCGTGCAAGGATGAGCTGCACCAAGAAACATCAACACAGGATGTGTTGGTAACCAAGGTTTTTCCAACCAAAGTGCCCCCTTCTGCACATCGCCCAGCCTTTAAAAGTGAGGCTGTGGGTGGCTGGGGCAACAGACAGGCCGATGATGTTGTGCAACCCATAGCAGTGGCCCCGGTGAGGCCCCCTCAGAGCAAGAATGCAAAACAAGGAGAAGACACAAAGTACTGTGAAGCCGTGCCCTTAGACCCTGTAACTCATGAGTGGCTGGTCGAGTGTGCCGCTGGACTGTGGGGACGGGTCTACGCTTTGCTACTCCAGGACATTCACTTGATTCAGAGAAAAGACTTTATGTCAGGCTTCACCGTGTTGCACTGGGCTGCCAAGAAAGGCAACTGTGACATGATGAGGAAAATAATGGATATTGCCAGAAAAAGAGGTGCTTCTGTAAATATAAATGTCAAAGCGCATGGAGGGTACACACCTTTGCACATTGCAGCCATCCATGGACACACAAAAGTCCTGTTTCTGCTTGTGCAGGGATACAGAGCTAATGTAAATGTACGTGATAATGATGGAAAGAAGGCATCTCACTATCTTGGCAATAATGTGTTGGCAGAGGTCAAGGTTCTTCTGGGAGCACAGCCGCACAGCAACTATGGAGGGAAGAAAGACGAACAACAATACAAATCGCAGTCTGGAAACAAGAGCACTATCACTAAACGCTTCCATTCACAGAAAGGGAAAAAACATAGAGCGACACAAAAGTGTGCCCAGAACTGGTGAAAATATGTGTAGTCATGTGAGTTTGTAGGTTTTACTGATGAGGAAAAGACACAAAGTACTTGCCACATGTTCTAATCTAACGTTATAGTATTCAGTAAACATGTGAAATCACTTCTTTAATTTATTGGATTTAAAAATAATATAATCTATTGTAGAGTAGTTGTGTAATTAAACCTGGAGTTTCTATCTATCCTATTTGAAAGTGATTCATGATTGCATGTGTATAATAACCACCACCATGTTGCGCTACAAAATAATATGATTAATAAAATAATCAATTAATCCAGAAACAGACTATTGTTGTGACACTGGGTATTCTGTACACCTATTTAGAAAGAATATATAGATTTGTTTATAGCAGGGATAGGTCTATATTCTACTTCTTGCTGAGTCTCACAAAACAATAAAAGTTCTATTGAAGGCCTAGAATGTCTTTTCTGCAATATTATTAGAGTATATCAGAAATTCATACTGGTGATTGTCTTAATGTGGATTTGGTTGAGCATTATTTTGTTCTTAACCTTAATTATTTAAATGGTATGGTTCTGAAATGTAGAGATTCATCCGTTTGATAAGATAAAATCCCTGAAGATGCCTCTAAATACTGAACATGGTATAGGCAACATATTTATAAATATCTTGCTTTTCCTGTATTGAAGCTACCAACATGTCACTGTCTTTGCCTAATGTAAACAGATATTTTTAATAAATGACATGCACCAACGCTCTCAGGAATAGAAGTATAATGAGATCTAATACATAAGTAACACTAGTTTGTGTGTGTATTTGTTGTGGAGTTTTACTTGTAAGAAATAGGTTGTGGGTGCAAAAGAATCACCAGGACAAGGACAGATCCACTGGAAAGCTTTTAATCGGGTTCCAAAACTTCTCTTTCTTGAACAATTTGAACTACCTTTCAATCAACCCACGTGACCTCCTCACTGCAATATTATTATGCCCCAAAAATAGTTACATCCAAATAGAAATTACAATGGTATTATGGCATACAAAACAGTGAATACTATGAATCCACTTACATACTCCCCTCTCTTTAAATTAAATGTCCTTCGTATTAAGTTCCCAAGAAACAAATATAAGTCCTTACACTAAAAAAAGAATTTTGGTGGATAGTAGGCAGTAACAAAAGGAACCACGGGCAACAATTATACAACCATTGTATTAAAAAAAAAAGTTTTTTTATTGTGTTTTCTGAATTTGTAGTTTGTTTTTTGTATTTGTTTGTTTGTTTTGTTTGTTTTAAAAAAAAATCTTTCTCAGGAGAGAAAACACTGAGGCTTTCAGAAAATCCCAACTACTTTTATTCAACCCACGTGACCTCCTCAGCAATATTATTACGCCCCGAAAATAGTTCCATCCAAATAGAAATTACAATGGTATTATGGAATACAAAATAGTGAACAGGAAATATAAATCCTCTTAAAATAAGACCTAATAGATTAATGCTCTCAGTTATAAAAGTATAATAAGATCTAATAGATCCATGCACTAAGGCATGAAAGTATAATAAGATCTAATAGATGCATGCACTAAAGCATGAAAGTATAATAAGATCTAATAGATGCATGCACTAAAGCATGAAAGTATAATAAGATCTAATAGATCCATGCACTAAGGCATGAAAGTATAATAAGATCTAATAGATCCATGCACTAAGGCATGGAAGTATAATAAGATCCAATAGATCCATGCACTAAGGCATGAAAGTATAATAAGATCTAATAGATCCATGCACTAAGGCATGAAAGTATAATAAGATCTAATAGATCCATGCACTAAGGCATGAAAGTATAATAAGATCTAATAGATCCATGCACTAAAGCATGAAAGTATAATAAGATCTAATAGATCCATGCACTAAAGCATGAAAGTATAATAAGATCTAATAGATCCTTGCTCTCGGTCCTTGGGTTTCCATTGGATCTGGACTGACGCGTCATTGCCGTGATTAACGACACCTGTGTGGCTGCAGCACGTGCTGGGTGGGATGTGTTGACCTCGGATGCACAGTTCCTGAGCTCTGACTGTTTAGGATGGAAAAACGCTTGTGCGCGTCAGTGCCCCATTATTTTGGCGTGGTTTTCTTTCTCCTGCTGATCACCTGCACTAGCCCCGTAGTGAGACCTCACGCAGCCCCCAATGCTGTGATCTACAATCTAAGTGACTTCACTCAGCATCCGTACGGAGATATCTTTTCCCCTCTGATCAAAGCTCTCTCCCAGCACGGAGGCTCCAGGTGGACCTCGAATCAGAGGAGGAGGATCAAGCCCGAGCACAAATACATCAAATATTTGACTGAGGTGTACAAAAGGTCCTCAAGAGTGCAAAGAAATGTGGAGGGAGACGGTGTTTACGACACAGTGCGTCTGATCAAGCCACAAGAGGACTGCCTCCCTCACAAGTATGAAGGTGAGGGGGAAATGACTGCATTTTGTTAAGTACACAGACACAAGTGAAAGTTGAAAATCAAATGAAGTAGGCTACTTTTAGAGTAGAGTCGAACCGTATTTTACACAGATTTACAAAAGTATTGTAACTCAGGTGTAGGGACTTGGATTTGCAGCTGAATCAATTTATTCTATTTATTTTTCAATTTAATTTATTCTTGACATTTTATGTGTATCACTTGCTCAAAGCTGGGACTTGAACTCAAACCCCATACTCGGATGTCACCATTAAGTAGCTAAAACATCCTCAGCTATTGCAGAGTCAAATCATATGGAAAATATATTTATATTATATTATATATTTTTAAGTATCCACTGAAAATTCTACTGAAGTAAACTATTTTGATATCTGTATGTAAAGGCTTCTCTACACATTGCCTGAGGCCCCTTTTATGTGCCATTAATAGATTTGGGCTATTATAACAAAGTAGATGATTGTGCATAGATTTACTTTACTTTTGTTGGAATCATCTTTGTGACTTTTTTGTGACATTTTTACATTGTTACATTTTAATTTATGTATTTACTTTCCAAAGGCTTTATGCAAGATCTCTCTTATCGTCTTGATCAAGTGAGGAAAACAGAACATCTACTCAAATCCACCCTGCTGTACAGTTTTCACCCTGGACACTCTTCTCTTGTTGGCTCTGTGTGCCATCTTCATATCAAAGAGCTGGAGCCCTTCACCCACTGTCTCCTTTGTACAACACGCAGTGCCTTTCACACTGTGAACTTCACAAGAGGCAGTGGCGTTAACTGGGTTGAGATCAATGTCACTGCATTTCTTCTGCCCTTGCTGAAGTTACAGAAGAACAGTTTGCACCTGCTCGTCAGTGTTACCTGTGAAGAGGGCACAAATGGTGAGAGCCAGAACCACATGTTGGAGTCAGCGCTCCGGTCGCCTCCCCTGCTTCTTTACCTGAGTGACACCAGTAAACTAGTTCATAATGGGTTTGGCACCAATAAAGCTGAGCAAAAAACATTTGCCATGGAAAACAAACTCCAAAAAGAAATCTTCAAATCCAAACAGAGGATATTGCATAGGAGATGCAGAAGGAGTTCTTCGAAAAACAAACGCGACAAGAGTCTTAAAACTCAATTACCAGAGCTACTTCCAAGTTCTGAATTTCCAACCAGCGATTGTGCTCTATATGATTTCAGAGTGCGATTTAGCCAACTCAAACTTGACCACTGGATTGTTGTTCCACCCAAATATAACCCTAGGTACTGCAGAGGCATATGTCCTAGAACTGTTGGTTTTTTCTATGGGTCGCCTGTTCACACCATGGTACAAAACATAATCTATGAGAAGCTGGACTCCTCTGTGCCCCGGCCCTCGTGTGTGCCATCTCACTACAGCCCTCTCAGTGTGATGATATTTGAGGAGGATGGCTCTTATGTCTACAAAGAGTTTGAGGATATGGTTGCAACGCGCTGCACGTGTCGCTGAGTGACCTATTATAATGGGCCTTTGTTTTTTTTTCACATCATGTAAACAAGTTCATGATTGTGACAAATCATTCAGCATAAAAGTTAGATCTGGAACAGTTGTGCTATCTTATATGAAGTGTAATTTTATCAAAATGGAATAACATTTTCTTTTGTTTGAATTATGAGAGAGCAGATTGCAGATGCTGTCTGTGCAGGAAAGTCTGCATAGCTTGAAAAATCTTTGTAAATGTGAGTTATAATTTAATTATTTTAAGTTGTTTTTTGTTAACTTATTTTGGGCGGGTGGTCATTATCCTCTAATTTAACACAAAATTCTATTTTTAAGTTGCCCTGTTCTGGAAAGTCACAAACTCCTCTTGTACATACCATTTTGTTCATGGCTGTTATTATGGCTGTATTCATAAGGTCCTGGATAAAAGTTGTCAAGGTTTTTCTATGTATTTATTCTGGTCACTACATGATCATGAACATATCAATTCATGACTCAAACTCGTTTTGTAGTTATTGAATATGATTAAATTCTGCCTTGTCTGTTTATGCAAAAAAATAATGAATTCACTTTGCCTGTCCTCAGGAACAGTCCAAAGACCAATGGTAAAATAAAAAGTAGCAAGCAAACGGTGCGTGTGTCTTTATTCAAACGTCTAAAAGAATGACTGTACTTTCTAATTAGTCAAAGCAATTTACATTTCAATCAAATAGATTTTTCCACTGCACAAGTTACAGACATTGGTTGCCTCCTCCTGTGACGGATAGATTCCCGACAGTGTTGATGCACTCTATTGCACTACCTGGTGGTGTAAAAAAGGTAGGCCTACTGCTTTTTTAGCTGACGCGTTAACGCAACACTGCGTTTATTTAGAATATAGTAATGGAGTCTAAAGAATGAAGTTTTTAGTCTAACTACAGCGGGTTGCGGTCATGTAACACTTAGATACCAACCGCCATAAAACACCAAAGAAGAAGAATAAGAAGAAGACGGGCGTCACTTTCAGAGCTCGACACATATCGGCTCGACTCGTTTGGTCCGTCACTACCTCCTCCACACCAGGAGAGGGCGCTGTTCTCACAAAAGCTCAGTGAAAAGCAAGGACACAGGAGCAGCTAACATAAACACGCTAGCCGTAGCGGCACGGTAAGGCTCAATGTCACACTTTTGAGTGGTTCGTTTGAATGTATGTTGTCTTCTCGGCTCAACTAGTAATGCAATCGTAATGTTTATTCACGATGTCAATGTCCTGTCATCTTTAAAAAAGTTCATATTTCTTGAATTATGGGCAATATTGTCTGGTTGTTCGTCAGCAGCTAACTAAAGGTTAGCCGCTAGCATTTCGCGAACATTCGTGATATGTCTGTCTTTACAAATGCCCTTTAGTTAATTTGAAAAACAAGCTATTTTTCTTAAACATGGATACAAATACATATTGTGAAACATGGGAAATGCATTTCAGCCTCAACTTTGCCACGTTGGATTTTTTTATGACGTAATCTGAATTGTTTGTTTTCAGAATCCGTTTTTGGCAAATATGGGACGCAACTTTGGAGAATTGGCAAAGATCAGACATGTGATCACATACACCATTTCCCCCTTTGAGCAGAAGGCTTTCCCCAACTACTTTTCCAAAGGAATCCCCAATGTCTGGAGACGAATCACGTCTTCCTTTTTCAAAGTTGCCCCACGTAAGTTTCTAAATAAAGCGTATTATTTGGACCTGTGTTCATTATGGATAAAGATCAACAGTGTAAATTTGTGGTATTATGTTATTTTACAGCAATGATCTTGATGTATACGTGCTACACATGGGGCAACCACGTGTATGAGCAAGGAAAGAGGAAGATCGCTACCGACTATGAAAACGATGAATAAATCAACATCATCTGTTGAATCCAGTTCTATATGTGTCAATAATAAAGTGTATTATTTATGTGTTGGCCTGTTTTTCAATTGAGGTATGAATTTACATATGAAAAATATAGTTACATTTGTATTTTTAGAATAATATGGCTAAACCACAGTATCTAGTGAACAGTGAATTTATGTAGTGCTATATTGAGTATAAATGGTAATATTTTTCATGGCTATCATTGATAACCTCCTTTTTTGTGCTTGATAATGATTATTTTCCATTTGGACCCTTATCCCTTCAGCAATAAATGATCAGGGTTGGCTTTTCATAATCCCAGTGCCAGTTGAGCAAAAAACTGATTATCAATTTTCTGGTGTTGTCATATTATTGCAATTACATGTGAACATATGTTCACATACACACCAAAATTGGATTATTATGGTGTATATTCATTCTAACTATTTTAATATTTTAAAATTAAATCTGAAAATCAGATTTTGTGTCACATGTAGCTACAGTCACGTCTGGTGTGATCTGACTTGTTTCTTATTGTTTACACATGTACAGGTTTTGACAAAGAATATTATGCCTACAAACTACTGTGGCAAGAAAAGAAAAGCCACAATGTTTGAGTTTTGAAATAATTGTACTTCACCTTTTAAATACAACACACTCTGAAACATTTAGCTACAGTCACGTCTGGTGTGACTTGTTTCTGATTGTTTACACATGTACAGGTTTTGACAAAGAATATTATGCCTACAAACTACTGTGGCAAGAAAAGCCACAATGTTTGAGTTTTGAAATAATTGTACTTCACCTTTTAAATAAAACACACTCTGAAAAATACACTTATTAACTGACATCAAGTGTTTTTAAAATGATCTTTAATGTCAACACACAGCAACAATCAGACCATATTGTTGGGTTATCTAACTATTCTGTTTTAACTTGGCATGTAACGTTAAACTTTGACCACAGTCCTATGCAGTGGCAGATTCCCGGCCTGTAGGTGGCGCACGCAAGGGGGCGCTGTTAGTGGAGTGCGCAGAAGGTCCCTGAACCGGCTACGGAGTGACAGAGCACCGCATGTTACCGCGGCTCAGCTTCATGGAACAACGACTGTCAGAAACAGATTGAAACCACCCTTACTGCTGCAACATTTAGCACTTTGGATTTTGTCCAGATCTTCCTTGTATTCACAGCACTGTTTAGTTAGTCAACATGTCCGTGGTGGGCTTTGACGTAGGGTTTATGAACTGCTATGTAGCGGTAGCAAGAGCCGGAGGGATTGAGACTGTTGCCAACGAATACAGCGACAGGTGTACACCGTAAGTCAACGAGTACAGTATTTTGGGCTAATCTTGAGTTGGTTTATTGGATTGGATTGCTGCAAGTAACAGCATTCAGACTTTATGTTGACAATTCGTGAAGTCCTGGCAGCTAAATGCTATCTCTTGCTAGTTAGCATGCTAACGCATTAGCATCAGGAAGCGGCATGTGATGGGAGTGCTAAAAGCTAATGTAGAGTTAATAAATTACAAACATTTTTCGATGTGAGCTAGTCGATTATATTTGTTTGATATAGTGTATGTTCTATTGAAATCACAATGTAATAATATATTTTAAGGTTAAGTGTTGACAAATGAGCTCATGACAAGGGGAGGCCGAGTTGCTGTCTGTCTTCAGTCATTTTTTCAAAGATTGCTTAGCCCCATCACATGATGCTAAACTACAACTGTCCACGTGTAGTGACATTACTAAAATGATGCGTTAAATGAGCCAAATCCGCTTATAGAGGCTCCAAACACTAGGACCCCCCGTTTGCAATGTTATGGCGTTAACAATCAAAATCCTACTCGTCTCCGAAGTGGTAAATTAATTACACATATTTCATTGGGTAAAACTAAAACATTGAGTAAAATACCACATTTCTAATATAACATTTATTAACCTGCTAATTCTGCTTACAGAGCATGCGTGTCTTTTGGACCACGGAACCGTTCAATTGGTGCGGCTGCTAAAAGTCAGGTGCGCATTCCTAATTACTTCTGATTTATCTATATCTCAAACACAAGTGCTAAACGTTTTCTATTTTAACAGGTTGTCTCAAACTGCAAAAACACTGTCCAGGGATTTAAGAATTTTCATGGCAGGGCATTTTCTGACCCATTTGTGCAGCGCCTCAAATCCAGCCTTGTTTATGACCTCACTCAGATGCCCACAGGAACAACTGGTATCAAGGTGAAATATGTCAGAGCTTACCAACCCAATATTATGTTCAATTTATTCCTTTATTTAAAGCAGTTATCTGAGGTAATTTGTAATTACTGTTGTTCTCTGAAGGTGACATACATGGAGGAAGAGAAGATTTTCAGCATTGAACAAGTTACAGCCATGCTGTTGACCAAGCTGAAAGAAACTGCAGAAAGTGCTCTGAAAAAGCCTGTGGCGGACTGTGTTGTTTCTGTAAGTAAAAGTCATTCACATGGATATTCCGTTTTGTTACATTCAATGTCATTATGTTTATAAATAAGTATTTTATGCCTGTGTATGTAAATTTAAAGCATATTTATATCTCCTCTGTTATAAATAGGTTCCCTGCTATTACACTGATGCTGAGAGGAGATCAGTTGTAGATGCAGCTCAGATTGCTGGACTCAACTGCCTGCGACTTATGAATGAGACATCAGCAGGTCTTTTACCAAATTATTTGGTTGTATTGATTTCTCTTAAGCTTTTGTTGCTAAAAACAAAAATGTCTAATTTCTTTCAGTTGCGTTGGCATATGGCATCTATAAACAGGATCTCCCTGCTCCAGAGGAGAAACCCAGGAATGTGGTGTTTGTAGACTTGGGCCACTCCGGATACCAAACATCCATATGCTCTTTTAATAAGGGCAGACTGAAGGTATAAATATATATGAAATATAATGTCAGTATGCCAGTTTCTTAATTTTATGTATTCATGTTTTTTGTTTGGGCATCTTTTTTAGGTTCTTGCCACAGCATGTGACCCAGAACTTGGAGGTAAAGACTTTGATGAGGTACTGGTTCAGCACTTCTGTGTGGAATTTGGCAAGAAGTACAAGATTGATGTCAAGTCCAAACCCAGAGCTCTGGTTAGGCTCTACCAAGAGTGTGAAAAACTCAAGAAGTTGATGAGCGCTAATGCTTCTGATTTGCCTCTCAACATTGAATGCTTCATGAATGATATTGATGTAACTGGAAAAATGAACAGGTAAACTTTTAAAATAGTATTTTTGTTATTTACAGTCATTTTTCTAAACTGTTATATTTTTCTTTTGCAAAAGAGGACATTTTGAGGAGATGTGCACTGACATATTTGCTAGAGTAGAGCCTCCACTGCAGAGTTTGTTGGAACAAGCGAGTGAGTAATGTTTTATCTATGTGACTTATTCAATGTTCATCTCCAAGTGCTTTTTCAGGAAGTTACAAATTGTTCCTTTTTTCACTAAGAGCTAAAGAGGGACGACATCTATGCAGTAGAGATAGTGGGCGGTGCTTCAAGAATCCCGGCTGTCAAGGAAAGAATCAGCAAATTCTTTGGAAAGGAACTGAGCACGACACTAAATGCTGATGAAGCTGTGGCAAGAGGATGTGCCCTGCAGGTATCACATGGTGTATTTTGTCTGAATTTTGAACTTCTTTGTGCCATTTCAAAACTCGATTGTATACAGTTTTATTCAAAATACAGTTTTTGAAATTTTCCTCTTTTTTTTTTTTTTTCCTCCCTGCAGTGTGCGATTCTGTCTCCAGCATTCAAAGTTCGGGAATTCTCAATCACAGATGTGGTTCCCTACCCAATCTCTCTAAAGTGGCATTCAGCTGCAGAGGAAGGAGTCAGGTACATGATTATTAACTGATGTTGCTGCTGTATTTCCATGTTTATTAATACATATAACTTTTTTATAGTGATTGTGAGGTGTTTCCTAAAAACCATGCCGCTCCCTTCTCAAAAGTGTTGACCTTCTACCGAAGAGAGCCGTTCTCTTTGGAGGCCTACTATAATTGCAATAATGAGTTGCCCTACCCTGATCCCACTATTGGTAAGGCTTATCGGGGCTAAAATATCATGTGCTCTATGTCTCCTGTGACTCTAACTTTTTAATTTGTTTGTCTAGGTCAATTTATGGTCCAGAAAGTTGTCCCGCAGGCATCTGGGGAGAGCTCAAAGGTTAAAGTTAAGGTGCGGGTGAATATTCATGGAATATTCAGTGTCTCCAGTGCCTCTCTGGTTGAAGTACAGAAGTCTGATGAGACAGAAGAGCCAATGGAAACGGACCAGACCCAAGACAAGGATGCAGAGGTAATATAGAAATAGCCTAGAAAAATAATGCATTATTTTTGCTTGAATATTTAATTATATTTGTCTGCAGAATAAAATGCAAACTGACCAAGAAGAGCATCAAGGTCAAGGAGATAGTCCAAAGGAGGCAGAAGACAAAACACCTCAGGAAACTGAAGAAATGGAGGCAAGAATATATTTGCTTGTCTTTAATGGTAATCAGAGGGTCAATTATAATGCAACGTCTTTGTCTTTTTTTTTATCTAGACC
Organism: Eucyclogobius newberryi; assembly: GCF_026437365.1. NCBI lineage: Eukaryota > Metazoa > Chordata > Actinopteri > Gobiiformes > Gobiidae > Eucyclogobius > Eucyclogobius newberryi. Next base: position 22,928,832 of record NW_027315735.1, on the reverse strand, counting down.
ACCACACAAGAGAACAAGGGTGAAAAGAAGTCTGATCATCCACCACAAGCCAAAAAGCCCAAAGTCAAAACAAAAGTGTTGGAGCTTCCAATTGAAAATAGCCCACAGTGGCAGTTAGCAGTTGACATGCTGAATCTTTTTGTTGAAAATGAGGTAACTATACATCCACTCACCATGCATATAGCTTATCCTCTTTGACTGCCATTAGACAATTAATGTTATCCTCCACAGGGCAAAATGATCATGCAGGACAAGCTGGAGAAAGAAAGAAACGACGCCAAGAATAATGTGGAAGAGTATGTTTATGACATGAGGGACAAACTGCATGGGATGTATGAGAAGTTTGTCAGCGAGTCTGTGAGTCAATAAGTCGACTAACGAAAAAGATGCAAAGCATTTGCAAAATATGATGACTTTAACTTCATTGTACATTTCACTTGTGTTAAGGACCGTGATGCATTGTCTCTAAAGCTGGAGGATACTGAGAACTGGTTGTATGAAGAAGGCGAGGACCAACCCAAACAAGTGTACATTGACAAACTGGCTGAGTTAAAGGTAACGGAATTGTGAATAAGAATTCAACACTGGTATAATAAGAAATCATTCCATCCATCCATTTTCTACCGCTTGTTCCCTTTTTGCATTTAATTTTTTTTTTTTTCTACAGAAACTTGGTCTGCCTATCCAAGAAAGGTATCTAGAGGCTGAAGAGAGACCTAAAGCGTTTGAAGAGTTGGGAAAACAAATTCAGCTATATATGAAATTTGTTGAGGCATACAAGATGAAGGTACAAACAAAAGCCATGGACTCCTTTTGTCAAACTGTTGGATTGCTAATGAAATGTATATACTTTTAAGGAGGAGCAATATGACCATTTGGAAGAAGCTGATATCACTAAAGTAGATAAATTGACCAGTGATGCAATGGTCTGGATGAACAGTGCCATGAACCAACAAAGCAAACAGAATCAAACAGCCGATCCTGCAGTAAAAGTCAAGGACATTGCAGCAAAAACAAGGGTATGGTTTTTTGTGTTTTTTTATTATAAACATGATCACAGAATATATTACAATAGAAAAACATCATGCACATAGAGAGAAGCAAATGTTAAGCCTTTGAACACACCTGGTCCTGTTTTCTATCATTTTTAAACCCAACAAAAAAATAACAAACTCCTCCCCCCTGTCCTTGCCCCCTTTCTGTTTTTATTTATTTGAAAGCTAATTATTTATTTATTTTCCTTTTACCCCCTACACATACCATTCTACATATAGACACACACATCTGCAACACTCGAACATAGCATGTCACCAAAAGCCCTTTCCCATAACCCGATCATGACTACTTACAGACCTTTCTACTCAATCCCATCCTGCCAGTTCTGTCATTGTCCTGTCCCACTGTCTGCCTGTCTTTCCGTCTCACTCGTCTGTTTCATGTGGCTGAGGTAGGACAAATTGTAAAGTTGTCCTCCTGAAGAGGGGGGGTGGTGGGCAAAAAAAATAGTATGGGTATGTTTAAAAAATAAATAAAAATATGCAGTTATGTTCTAGAATTATATCTGAATACATATGGAATAAATATATAATCACAAAAATGTCTGTAGAGGACTAAGCATGGCTGAGTAGTTTTTGTAGTAAAAGGATATTTGGTTCTGTATTTGGCTTGCCTCCATTTTCAGTGATTTGATGTTCTAAACAGTAAATGTTATTTGTAAAAGACATTTGGCCACAATGGCCTGAAGTATAATACAAAAATCCATAAAACATACACGGCATCAAAAACAAGCTAGAATAATGCTATAAAATCTTAAGCTTTGCTTGTGTTAAAAGCGTGTGCAAACAAATAGGTTTTCAACAAAGGATTAAAACATATTCAGATCGGACTGTTCTAATGCCCAGAGAAAGACTTTTCCAGAGTCTGGAACCTCTTTTTAACCGTGCATAGGTTGAGCCTCAGTTTAGTGACTGCTTGAGTTGGAGACCTGCAAATTCTGTATTGAGTGCCTCAGTTCAAGCAAGTTCATAAAGTTGAAGCATTTAAAATGATCCCCTTCTTTTTGGTTTCAGGAGCTTTTCTCAGCTTGTAATCCTATTGTGACCAAACCCAAACCCAAGGTAGAGTTGCCTAAGGAGGAGCCACCTGCAGAACAGAACGGGCCTGTCAATGGGCAGGAGAAATCCCAAGAAGACGGTGCCAACAAGGGAGCAGCTGATGCTGCTGGCAGCAACACATCAGAAACTACAGAAAACAAACCTGAAATGGACCTTGACTAAAAAAAACAATCTGATGCACAATAGGTGCTGGTTTTATGGCCACAGTGTAATGGAGACAGAACAGGTTTTTTGGACATTCACTACACAGTCAAAGTGCAGGCAGGAATAACTAGTACACTGTGCTGTTTCCACTGGTGTCTGACATAGCATGTCCCTCTCTGGATTATGAAAAACTCTGGATTATGAAAAAATAAAATTTAAAACAGTTGCAATAAGCCTGTTTGACAATGAGCGCTGTACACAATGGTATTTATTTCTGTTCCTGTAGTCTGTGTGTTCTGGTCTGTGTCACAATAAAAATACTGAACAGCCACTAATAAGCATAATATACAATTGTTCTTGTGTTACTTGCTGTTGAAGAAAAAAATTGCCATTGGCGAACATGTAATTTACTTGTAAAGCCATTCAAAATGTCCATACGTTTTGGTTTTAATAAGAGCCACTATTAAAAGGGTAAGCATAGATCCATGTGTATGGTGTATCAGTATGTGTAATAGCATGAATTGCTAAAACGTTTCCCCTCAAATCACATTTATGAAAGAAGCCGCTCAACTGACACAACTCACACCTTTGGGTCTAACTCGCCATTTAGAATAACAAAGGTAAAACACTATAAACGTGTAGTTTACTTGTGTATGAAGTTCTGACATAGTAGTTTTGCCTCGCTAAAGCACCAATCAATGCTAATCTTCCTTCTCAAATCGTCACGTCATCTCCTTGGCGACAAAATCACGTGATATTTTTTCGTGCAGTTCCTTCCGAATAAACCTCCAAAGCCGAAGGTTTAACCGCACTCGTAACTACTTTTTAATTCAAAACTGTCCTCCAATGTTACCTTAAAATGTCTCTATATTTGTCAAGACTGTAGACTTGTACGGAAGTAACTGTAGTTTAATGAGTCTAAAGTCCTGCTCAGGTGTGTTTTTTTGAGCGGAATTACTCCAAAGGATTTTGCTGACAGAAGATTTTCGCTTTCCAAACACTTTTCAGTTTTTGACCATTAGAAATATGAAGCTGATAATCCTCAATGACTATGACCAAGCGAGCGAATGGGCCGCAAAATACATTAGAAGCAAACTCCTGCAGTTTAAACCTGGCCCAGACAAGTATTTCAGTCTTGGGCTTCCAACTGGTAAGTTTACAGCTGTCACACATTATTTCTCTTCCTGATGCAGTGCAGTAGTTAACTAACACAACCATACGAATGCCTTTGCAAAATGGCACACTTATATCACATGTACTAGATGTACTAGACCCACTGAAAGTTTGTCTTGTGCACTTTTGTTTGTCTTCTTTTGTACTTTGTAGGAGGCACTCCATTGGGCTGTTACAAAAAGCTGATTGAGTACTACAAGAAAGGAGAGATCTCATTCCAGTATGTGAAGACTTTTAACATGGATGAATATGTTGGTAAGGCATCATCTTGCAACCATGACTAAAAGGCTGTGGATTACTTTGAACCTTTCACCCCTGTTTAGGACTTCCCAGAGAGCACCCGGAGAGCTATCATTCCTTCATGTGGAACAACTTTTTCAAGCACATAGACATAAGATCTGAAAACACCCATATTCTTGATGGCAATGCAGCTGATCTCCAAGTCGAGTGTGATTCATTTGAAGACAAGATAAAAGCAGCTGGAGGGATCGAGCTCTTTGTTGGAGGTCAGGTGTTCATCATGCTTGTAATTCACTACAATTGCCTTACAACATATGAATTTAACCTATTATCTTTTTAGGAATTGGACCTGATGGCCACATTGCTTTTAATGAACCTGGTTCTAGCCTGGTTTCTCGAACAAGGGTCAAGACTCTGGCACAAGACACAATAATAGCAAATGCACGGTTCTTTGATGGGAATCTGTCCAAAGTGCCCACCATGGCTCTGACTGTGGGAGTGGGCACAGTCATGGATGCCAAGGAGGTGGGAGCACAATTAACATGATCTGTGCAATTAATTAATTATTTAAAAAAATGAAATTGAAATTGTATTGAGTCACTTTGTTGCACAAAATGTAAACTGAATTTCAGAATCAGAATTACTATTTTCATCCCCAAGGGGAAATTGTTTGACTGAACTATATGCAGTTATTTCTAACATTTATTATTATGATTGTCTCTTGTCACAGGTGATGATTCTCATCACTGGAGCACACAAAGCATTTGCTCTGTACAAAGCCATAGAGGACGGTGTCAATCATATGTGGACAGTGTCTGCTTTCCAGCAACATCCACAGACTCTCTTTGTGTGCGATGAGGATGCCACCTTAGAGCTGCGGGTCAAGACTGTGAAATACTTTAAAGGTGATCAATCATATTGTACAATCACAAATCCTGCTCAGAATCCCTTTGGTGGTAACATTTTTCTTTTCTTTTTCTTCAGGAATGATGCATGTGCACAACAAGCTGATAGAGACACCTCCACTGCTGTAACTATACTGTACAATTACATATAAGTATATCGTTTGGGGGAAATTTCCCTCGAAACACTCAGACATTCATGTGTATGTTCATTTTGTAATATTTGCTTTCTATTTTCATTAAAACTGGCATTTCTGGGTGTTGTGTTTGAACTCTTTTTTTTTCACTATGTTGATTTGTCGGTGATTAAACTATGATGAAGTCGGCAGAATTGAAAATGCAAAGTAGAATAACAGAGCCGCACACAACCACGCACAGAGAGCCACACACAACCACGCACAGAGCCACACAGAGCCGCGCACAGAACAGAGCCGCAGTTTCCCACGCGCCTGAAGCAGTCCCAGTTTGTTGTTGGGAGATGGCCTAGAAGCAGTCTCACGGTATCATTTCGTTAGCTTCTCTCTACTTGATATATCGCAGTTTTATCACCGAAGTGGAAAGAGGCAATAAAACAGTCCTCTACCACGATGGCAGAACAAAACGACAACGTGCGATATCACGAGGTAAGCGTCATCGTTTCGATTGTTGTGATCGCTAAACCGAAAGAGCTGTCGGTAGCTAGCATTAGCACTAGCATTAGCCACTGTGCTAAGCGAAATCAACATTTATAACTATTTAAAAAGATTACTACCGCACCAAAACAAGCTATTTGAAGTACAACAGTCGAATGCATTTATTAAATAAGTAAACACTTTTGGTGAAATCACATTTTATTCCTCTTTTTATGTAGTAGTAGTAGTAGTGCCTTCTTCTGGCCTCCTAGATAGACATCGATCTGTTTACACTCAATATTATGATTATTATGGGTAATCTTTGACACTCCTGTTCATTTTATCTGTGACCTCAAACAAAGTTCAAATGACTAAAGAAAGAGCAGATTGCGCCTTTCCAACTTGCATCACTCACTGAGCTTAACGATCACTGTCTAAATGTCTGGTAAAGCTGCTTCCACAGTCTATCCACAGTGCACACATGTATAAACCCTGCATGAATATGAATCGTCACGGATATGTTTGATCTGAATAGTTTTGAATTGTTTGTAAAGCTGGTGAATGAGGAGGAGCTGGCCCAGTCTTCTGAGCAGACCACCACCCGGGACGAGCCCCCGCCCTACAGCAGCGTCAGTGCAGCTAATGCAGGTCAGTCCCTCTCTGGGCCAAGTTGTATTTTTGATGTATTCATGCATGTTTTAAGTAACATTACACCTGTATTGTCCTGCGACTAATACTGGATTGCTTAGCCCCAGAAAATTATATCTTCTCCTACCCTCTTTCCCTGCGCACATCCCTTATATTTATCTAAAATGTCACAGAGCAACTTGTAAAAATAAAAAAAACATGTAAATAACAATCTGCAGCTTAAGGTGAAAAGTCACGATCAGTTCTGCAGTTTTGAACACGAAGACAATGAGCATGTTTCTATTCATGAACTGTTTTATATCAATATTGCGGTTAACAGTAAACACAATGTAAAATAATGATTGATTGATTGATTGATTAATTGATGTTATACTTTGATTCTAAGTAGGTACCTGGAAAAAAGCTCCCCAATTACCCAGATAGACACAGAACAAGCCCACTTTGTCCCTCTGGACAGTGGCTCAGTAAACACATTTTTTTGTATCCACTAGGGCTCCAACAATCAATTACTTCCGTAGTCAAGTCAAAATATCAAACAAACAAACACTACACTTTTTCTACCAAATGAGGTGTATTTATAGAGAATAATGTACCACTAAATTTCTAATGCATATCCTGTCATTGTGATAAAACCTGTTTTGATTGCAAATGGCATGTGTTTCCTCCAGAAAATGATTAATGGTTATTGAAAATGATCAACTATTATTTTGGTAGCCGACTAGTCATGATTATTGCAGTTATTATAAGTTGCAGTCATAGTCTCTACAAGTCTGCAAATATTATTTGAGGGATCATGTTTGTGTATGTCTTTCATTGGTTTTGCAAATTGTGTTTGTTTTGTAGCTTTTTTCGAGTACAAGGAAGATGCTGGAAGCTTTCCTAATCCTCCTTCCTACAGTGTAGCCACTTCTTTACCCTCCTATGATGAAGCTGAGAGGAGCAAAACTGAGGCGACTGTCCCTCTGGTCACAGGAAGAGTCCGGGTATGTAATTTTGCAAAAGGTGTTATATATTGATTAGGCCGTGTGATCATATTTTTTCCCGTTCTTTTTTCCCTAGGAAGAAGACTTGGTCGCTCGAGATGACTTTGAAGATGCCGATCAACTTCGAATAGGAAATGATGGCATATTTATGCTCACTTTCTTCAGTAAGATAGAAATGCATTTCTTTTTAAACATATACACATTTACTGCAAATGTTGGTGGAACAATCTCACTTTGTTTCTACAGTGGCATTCCTCTTCAATTGGATTGGTTTCTTCTTATCTTTCTGTTTGACCACCTCCGCTGCTGGCCGATATGGAGCCATCTCTGGCTTTGGCCTGTCTCTCATCAAATGGGTTCTTATTGTTAGGGTAAGAGTTGTTTCTTAAGCTGTATGGACTGCAGTATTAATAATTATAATTGAAAAATAACTGTCTATACATTTTTAGTTTTCTACCTACTTTCCTGGTTACTTTGATGGACAATACTGGTTGTGGTGGGTGTTCCTGGCCCTCGGTAAGAATGGAGATTGTCTATCATTTCTGCTAAAAGTATTTTATATCAATGTATATTTTTCTGTCTCCCCAGGCTTCATGCTGTTCATCAGGGGTTTTATTAACTATTCGAGAGTGCGGAAACTGGCAGATCCCACTTATGCCTCTCTTCCTCGAACAAGAGTACTCTTCATTTATTAGAGGTAACATACTTGGACGCACAGATAACAGTTTTAATAATACTTTCTACAGTCAATTAACAAGTTGGCTGTCCTTTTTAAGCTACGCGGATGAACTGAATATGCCCAAGATGAGCGTCAAAGTCAAACGAAGACGGGCTAGTTGTAGGTGAAGATATCTGTTAATATTCAGGAATAATTGATCTTATTTGTTTACGTTATTAATGGAAAGTAGTGAGATGTAATTGTTCCTTTGTGTAATCATTAGTGGCGAATGTTAAGTGCTAATTACATCTTTGTAATGTGTGAGTAATGCCTTAAATCATTTGATGGTAGCATACAAGCATGCATCTGTCCTTATGGACAATTTTGGCAACTTTCTAGACACCGTTAATGCATGCAGAATACTCTCAACCTCTTTCACTACCACACCACCATATTTACTTCAGTTATAAACTACTCAGTAAATGAAAACTCACCTGTTGGCTTTAAGTGGTGTGGCCAGTTTTGCAACCAATAGAGGGCAGTGTTCTCTCATTTAGTTACAACGTTTAGCGCCTCCGTAAGGAAAAATACATGCTTGTAATATAAATGTTTCATCTAATGCAGTGCATCAGGGAACCATGTGTTAGATGTTAGGGAAAAACTGTCCAATCAGAAACAAGGATTTGACTCACAAATACAAAATTGCTGCATAAGAAGTTTGTATCTTTAAGTTCAAGGAGGAAAACCAGATAGACCAAAAACCAGCCCAATTTTCTGGTTCCCATTCATTTGGATACAATGCGGTTATTAGATTTTGTCTATTAAATAATAGACAAAATCTATTAGATAAAGCCTATTAAATTAAGCACAAATGCCATATTCAGATGGATATTTTTACCTGATTTATTGAGTGGATATCCTTTTTTGTTATAAGGATGCAGTTTAAGATTATGATATAATATATATATATATATATACTATATTAAAGAATGTTAAATGCAAATGCACTTTTAGAAACTCACATTTTAAACTGAAGAGAAGTAATCATGAGGTTCTGCACAGGGATGTCAAACTGTAGTAATCATGAAATTTGTGGATATTGTAGCTGGCTTTAATCTAACAGATCAAACTTTGCCTCATAACTCCATTACATGGTAAACCACCCGCTTTGACTAAAAGCTTATTTCTATGATGATGTGCTGCATCCATAGTGTTTGGCTGTTATGAATCTGTACAGAACGCAAAGTGTTAAATAAATGTCACATTTCAATTGTTTGTCTCAAACCATTTCTGCTATTCTGATAACATATTTTTTACATTACAAATCATATTTAGGTTTACATGAAAAGCTGTCACAACTCATACCAACTTAAAGAATTTAAGAGTTTCCACTTCAGTGCCTCAGATGAATCTTAATTATCTTGCTGTGTAACGGTGCGAACCCTAATTTATCCGGGAGTGTCCTAAAGCAAGACTCTCCCGTACTCGGCACAAATCTCAAAGATGCCTTTGAGCTTTATTAACATTAACCGTTGTATGATTTTTAAAACTGAGGCTAATACCTAAGCTATAATTTGTGTATCTTAGCTCTAAAGTGTCTGGGCTTTAACATAGAAACCGTTTAATGTGCACCTCTGTTGGGCCACGTGCTCTGGACATGTCATTTCATGGTCGTCATTTCTCTTAAGTGTAGCTCTCTCATATTTGCGGATACACTGCCTGACCAAAAAGGAAAAAGGCCACCACCTGCATGTGGGGTTGCTGCAGTCGGTCAGTTCTAGGTTTTAGCAACATGTGAGATCAGCTGACTACCTGAACATGCTGAATGACCGTCCATCAGTGGATTTCTTCCCTGACGGCACGTGCATGTTCCAAAATGACAATGCCAGGATTCATCAGGCTCACATTGTGAAAAATTGTCAACATTTTCACAAATCTTTGGGACGAGCTGGGGAAGGCTTTGTGCAGTGGTCACTTTCCCCATGAGCTCGATGAAAAACATAATGCAACACTGGATGGAAATAAAGCTTTTGACATTGCAGAAGCTTTATTGAAACAAATCCACAGCAATTGTGGGCTCTCATCAAAGCCAAAGGAGGTCTAACTAAAATTGCGAGTGACTTTTTTTTTTGGGTCAGGTAGTGTACATTCTAGTGGTTCTCAAATGTGCACATGGGCTCCCTCTAGTACACAGTAATCTACAGTTCTATTAGTTAATTTCAATTGTATCCAGATTTCTGTTCTGTAGATTAGAGAACCTTTATCTGTCCCGGAATGTGTGGACATTTTAGACCTGGTTTAGATCTGGTGGTACTCAAGAAACCAAGTATGATCATTGATGGTGAGAAGCACAGCACTGAGCCCAGGTTAGTTCAAAGCTACTGGTGTTAACAGTAGATGTTTAGTAGTGTTTCTGTTAGTGTGTTAGTTAACAAACATCTTTAGTTATTGGTCTTCTTCCCGCTGCCGTTTGTGTTAATGGGTTATACATGACATTCATTATTCACTGTTGAAGGTTATTTCTCTGAATCGTGCACTTGTCTGGAGAGAAAGAAGACCGCTTTCTGTCCGATGTGGGTCCTTGGGCCCAATTTGGATTTCCCGTTCTTTTTCAGACCCACATACCAATTCATCTCCCTGTATTTTTTGGATTGATATGTGTTGTAGCGGTTTTCCTCCAGCTTCTCCAGGAAATAACATTCATCATTTACTGTGGGCTGAAAGAAGAAAATAAACATTACTCATGATGGCAGGTTAGTGATGCTGTTTTTTAAAATGGAGATCACGTTCAAGGGCAACTTACAGAGCTGTACAAACGACCCTCGCCGTTCATGGCAAGGTACATTCCAGCTTCCTCCCCAAAGATGACCACGACACCAATGTCCACAGCCTTGAGCTTCAAAAAGACTGTGGGGGGGGGGGGGACAGTTTTGTTAGTTTTGGTTTATCAATAGTAGTTCAAAACAGGCCTACACCGCTGCCCTCTGCAGTGCATCCCAGGACAGAGCTTACTGTGTGCGTCAGCATCGCCCCTCTGGCCCCGCACTGTCCCATCGGGGAGAAGCTGGAGGTGGTGTCCGCCATTCATGCAGTAGAGCCGAGTGAGGCGCTTGTGGTCCGGCAAAAAGGCACTGAAGTCCGCCCTCTGCACAGTCTGCTGCTCCGCCACGTCTCCGTCCATCACGAGAGACAGCAGATGGGTCCGGTTTCCACCCGAACAGAGGCGCGAATCGCGGTGAAAGGTGATGAATGCGCCGCGCTCCGTCAGCGCTGGTCAGGTGTCAGGCTCGGGGGCGCGCACAGGGGACCACACGGGCAAGGAATGCGCGCCCCCGCCTTTCCTCAAGATGCTCCAAACGGCCCGGTTATTTGTCTTAAACGTAAACTTGGTCTAAAGCCTTATTTATTCATTTTAAGGGTCATTGATAATGTGTCAACAAAGTTTTTTCACCCAAACCTTTTATCTGTCGAGATTTAAGGGAGATAAATTATTCTACCCACGTGCGTTTTATCGGTTGGACCTAAATGGCCAATGGATCTATGTCATTTACTTCTATTAAAAGACACAGCTGGCCACATTTGACTTTTTTATTTGTATAGAGCAAGTATAAATACAACCCTCTAAACCTAAATGCCAGATGACTGATGGGCTATAAAATGTAAACAAAAGAAAAAATAAAAGAGGTTAATGGCAAAACATTTGTTAACAAGAAAAACACAAGCCAAAAGCAACAGTTCGACCTTTAATCAATGGAGGAAAAGAGGGACAGGGCTCACTAGAGAATAGTACACAGGGTATAGAAAAAAACTATTATCAGGAGACAAGTACACCACATATTCTTTACATTGGATTATATGTACATATTCAAATCTTTAAGCTAAACAAAGTTTAGAGAAAGCATATATCAGTGAAACATGATCAGTCCTTGATAATTTCCCAAAAGGTAATGTCTGCATATGTTTTATACAAAATAGATTTTCAAACAATATTTGGGTAGTGCAATATTTTAAGATTCAAGCTGGTTGATTACTTTCACAAACAGTTTTTAGAGTGAAAAAGACTCCTACCCTATTCACAGTATTACAGAAATGGACCAAAGCTGTCACTTAATAAAAAAAAATAAAAAAAAGTACTAAAACACGAGCTGTAAAATTGTGTGCGAGTTTAGAATAGCTTATACGGACATAAAAGTTGTCTTGTTTCGGCTTTGGTCACCTGTTGAACACAAACATATATGGGTTTTTGTGCAGCCTGGGTGGTTTCTGAGTTTGTTTTCCTGAAAATCTGACCTGCAGAGATAAGGGTTTATGGTGAATCTCAAATAGCTTATATATTGTGAAACTAAAACAGAAAGCAGCCACAGTTTGTTATGTAAAAGGTGATACATTGTTTTTTTGTATTGCATATATAGTATTCCTCAATATTATACAGATTGAGGGTAATGTTTTCATGTAAAGAGGCAAGTGTGTGAGTTAAAATATTTACCTGTATATATATAAAAAAAAAAAAAAGCAGCAGCAGAGATTTTGGATACACTGAATGTGAAAGTAACCCACATGTGACGTATAGGCAGTCAACCAAGATCATGGATCTGTACCAGAAATAAAGACGTGCACCTCAGACGTTGGGCCGGGCTGTGTTCACAATCTGATACATTAACAGTCCATTAAAGACAATAAAAAGACAGACCGGAGACGACACTGAGGAATCCAAACTTGGTGTCTTGGGTCATAATGAGCATGATGCAAATACAGAAAGTTGTATAAAATGCATTTAAAACCTTAAGCATGAGTGAAATAAAATTGCATGATTACCGAGTGTAAGCAAAACGTTTCCCAAAGCTACATTTTCAGCTCCATGTACTTTGAGTAAGAAGCACCAGTTTGTATTTTGTAGCCATTTTTGGAATTTTAACAAAGTGCCACATTTGATCTGCAGTTCATAACTTCACAGCTCATTTGTCTTTGCGCTTCAACACAAGCGAGTCATTTATTTTGAGGCCAATCATTTAAGTGCTGGTTTGAACGGGGTAAAAATGTAGCAACACATTTAAAATCCTCACTGACAACACAGAGAAAACAATATATTTATATATTTATTTGTGATCACAAAATACATCCAAGTGCTTCTATGATTAAATTCTGAGATTCAAGGATTGGATAAACTGGGCCATCGTTTTACTTTACCTTCAGGTTTTACTCACAAATACTGACAAAAATTCAGCTTCACTGAGAAGACGAAACAGGGATTTTGGCACTGGATGACGTTTACTGTGGGTGGGGCTGAATGCTGAGTGTTTAACATAGAGACCTGTGTGCAAATATACATATACTCGACACAGGGGACAAGTGAAAGACGGGGCAACGTGGCTACAGAGTGCTGTGTGTGTTAAAAGGGTCACGTTATGGCCAGCTGTGCAAGACTTCTCTGCAATGAATCTGAGCGTTTGATTCACAACTTGTCAAAATCAAATGCACAAGAACAGAAATGCATAGGCTCTATAATAAACCATTTACAACATGCCTTTTCTGTGACATGACAGAATGACAACAACTTCAGGTTTACAACATCAACAAAGCAGAGACAGCGCTTTGTATGGAAGGAGCAATGTTAAAAATAAGTAATGCAACAATAATGCTAAAAAAAAAAAAGTTAAAATGCTAACCACACAAAATATCCCCCATTTTCTGATTGGTTGACGCATGTATTCTGTCACATCCCACTAAACTATCAGGGCAAAGGAAGGGCTAAAACGGTGGGTTATTTCCTAAAGCAGCCTTTTAAAGCCTTTCGGAGGATACAAAGTACTCGCATCGCACTCATTTATTGTGCAGGAGATTGGATTTGAGAAAAATTATCTTTCAGTGTTCACTCTCCATACTACAGATCATCTCTGCAGAAGACGACTGAGTTGTCACATCTAAGACAAACACAGCTACTTAAAAATAAACCTTGTGACTGCATGTTGAAAGTATGAATGCATGCATGAAAGTACAACCACCGTAGGCTGGGGGTAGACCATGACGTGTGTTGAGAAGCATCATGCCTTGGAAAAGCAGGAAGAAATAGATAGGATGATATTTCAAGAAAAAGGCACATAATTTTCCCTTTTTTACAATGTGTAAACTTGGAAGAGTTTTGCTTGTTTGGAGAAATAATCCTTAAAATCAGCACATGTGGGTCACATGTGTCAAAGAAATGTCCATGATTCAATAGATCAAAAGAAAAACATTTTTGTTTATGACTAAAACAACATTTCAAACTCTTAAAACAAATTAGAAACAAACAATCCAAAGATCTAATTTCATTAAGCTCTGCTACCATTTGTATGGTAACAATGACCTGAAAGAAAACTTATAAATTGATATTATGAAAATGTAGAAAACACTATCAGAACCTCTATAAAGAGTAGTTATCTATTCAAGATATTGTTCTGATTTGGAAGGTAAGAAACCTGAGACGACATGGATGTTTGCCTATTTCTCTGTGATTATACAAAACAATTCCTATGCGGTACACATCGTATGCTATACCAAAAACAAAAGCTGTGTTCTCTCTTTGTACCTCCTCGGTTCCCCACCAGACCAGTGTGTCAAAGCCAGGGGAGACCAAATTGACTCGTGGGGGGTCTTTAGGGCTCGTGCTGCTCCGGGGGTGAGGTGGGTGATAAGGGATATTTAAGGCATTGTGTTTGGGCTTGAGACAGTCATCTCTGGTGGAACAGGAGCGCTTTCACACTCCCAGCTTTGAATTTTGGTAACTGGTTGCTGATGATCTCGGCCAACATCTCTGGGAACTCCACGCTCAAGGACTTGTTCACAAAGGTGTAGAAGCAGAAGTTGAGGAGCCCACCAACCATCTGAAGAAACACATACATGTTATCAATTATGTTGTTTTCATTCAAGTGTCATCAGATCATCTCTGTCTCTGTGTCTCTCTCTGTGTCTCTCTCTCTGTGTCTCTCTCTGTCTCTGTGTCTGTCTCTCTCTCTGTCTGTCTCTCTCTCTGTCTCTCTCTCTGTCTCTCTCTGTGTCTGTCTCTGTGTCTGTCTGTCTCTCTCTGTGTCTCTCTCTGTGTCTGTCTGTGTCTGTCTCTGTGTCTGTCTGTGTCTGTCTCTCTCTGTCTCCTGTCTCTGTGTCTCTGTCTCTTGTCTCTCTGTGTCTCTGTCTGTCTCCTGTCTCTCTGTCTGTCTCCTGTCTCTCTGTGTCTCTGTCTGTCTCCTGTCTCTCTGTGTCTCTGTCTGTCTCTCTGTGTCTCTGTCTGTCTCCTGTCTCTCTGTCTGTCTCCTGTCTCTCTGTGTCTCTGTCTGTCTCCTGTCTCTCTGTGTCTCTGTCTGTCTCCTGTCTCTCTGTGTCTCTGTCTGTCTCTCTGTGTCTCTGTCTGTCTCTCTGTGTCTCTGTCTGTCTCCTGTCTCTCTGTGTCTCTGTCTGTCTCCTGTCTCTCTGTGTCTCTGTCTGTCTCCTGTCTCTCTGTGTCTTTGTCTGTCTCTCTGTGTCTCTGTCTGTCTCCTGTCTCTCTGTCTGTCTCCTGTCTCTCTGTGTCTCTGTCTGTCTCCTGTCTCTCTGTGTCTCTGTCTGTCTCTCTGTGTCTCTGTCTGTCTCCTGTCTCTCTGTGTCTCTGTCTGTCTCCTGTCTCTCTGTGTCTCTGTCTGTCTCCTGTCTCTCTGTGTCTCTGTCTGTCTCTCTGTGTCTCTGTCTGTCTCTCTGTGTCTCTGTCTGTCTCCTGTCTCTCTGTGTCTCTGTCTGTCTCCTGTCTCTCTGTGTCTCTGTCTGTCTCCTGTCTCTCTGTGTCTCTGTCTGTCTCTCTGTGTCTCTGTCTGTCTCTCTGTCTGTCTCTCTGTGTCTCTGTCTGTCTCTCTGTCTGTCTCTCTGTGTCTTTGTCTGTCTCTCTGTGTCTCTGTCTGTCTCTCTGTGTCTCTGTCTGTCTCTCTGTGTCTCTCTGTCTGTGTCTCTGTCTGTGTCTCTCTGTGTCTCTCTGTGTCTCTGTCTGTGTCTCTGTCTGTCTCTCTGTGTATCTCTGTGTCTCTCTGTCTGTCTCTGTCTGTGTCTCTCTGTCTGTGTCTCTGTGTCTCTGTGTCTCTGTGTCTCTCTGTCTCTGTGTCTCTCTGTCTCTGTGTCTCTCTCTGTGTCTCTGTCCCTCTGTCTCTGTCCCTCTGTCTCTCTGTCTCTGTGTCTCTCTCTGTGTCTCTCTCTGTGTCTGTCTCTCTCTGTCTCTCTCTGTGTCTCTGTCTCTGTGTCTCTCTCTGTGTCTCTGTGTCTGTGTCTCTCTCTGTGTCTCTGTCTCTCTCTGTGTCTCTCTCTGTGTCTGTCTCTCTCTGTCTCTCTCTGTGTCTCTGTCTCTCTCTGTGTCTCTCTGTGTCTGTCTCTGTGTCTCTGTCTCTCTCTGTGTCTCTGTGTCTGTCTCTGTGTCTCTGTCTCTCTCTGTGTCTCTCTCTGTGTCTCCCTCTGTGTCTCTGTCTCTCTCTGTGTCTCTCTGTGTCTCTGTCTCTCTCTGTGTCTCTGTCTCTCTCTGTGTATGTCTCCTGTCTCTCTGTGTCTGTCTCCTGTCTCTCTGTCTCTGTGTCTGTCTCCTGTGTCTCTGTCTCTCTGTGTCTGTGTCTCTCTGTGTCTGTCTCTCTCTGTGTCTCTCTCTGTGTCTCTCTCTGTCTCTCTGTGTCTCTCTCTGTGTCTCTGTGTCTCTCTCTGTGTCTCTGTCTCTCTCTGTGTCTCTGTCTCTCTGTCTCTGTGTCTCTCTCTGTGTCTCTGTGTCTCTCTCTGTGTCTCTGTGTCTCTCTCTGTCTCTCTGTGTGTCTCTGTGTCTGTCTCTCTGACTCTCTCTGTGTCTGTCTCTCTCTGTGTCTCTGTCTCTCTCTGTGTCTGTCTCTCTCTGTCTCTCTGTCTCTCTGTCTGTCTCCTGTCTCTGTCTGTCTCCTGTCTCTGTCTGTCTCCTGTCTCTGTCTGTCTCCTGTCTCTGTCTGTCTGTGTCTGTCTCCTGTCTGTCTGTGTCTGTCTCCTGTCTGTGTCTGTCTCCTGTCTCTGTCTGTCTCCTGTCTCTGTCTGTCTCCTGTCTCTGTCTGTGTCTGTCTCTCTGTGTCTGTGTCTCTCTGTGTCTGTGTCTCTCTGTGTCTGTGTCTCTCTGTGTCTCTCTGTGTCTGTGTCTCTCTGTGTCTGTGTCTCTCTGTGTCTGTGTCTCTCTGTGTCTCTCTGTGTCTGTGTCTCTCTGTGTCTCTCTGTGTCTGTGTCTCTCTGTGTCTGTGTCTCTCTGTGTCTGTGTCTCTCTGTGTCTCTCTGTGTCTGTGTCTCTCTGTGTCTCTCTGTGTCTGTGTCTCTCTGTGTCTCTCTGTGTCTGTGTCTCTCTGTGTCTGTGTCTCTCTGTGTCTGTGTCTCTCTGTGTCTGTGTCTCTCTGTGTCTGTGTCTCTCTGTGTCTGTGTCTCTCTGTGTCTCTGTCTCCTGTCTCTCTGTGTCTCTTGTCTCTGTGTCTCTTGTCTCTGTGTCTCTGTGTCTCTCTGTGTCTCTGTGTCTGTCTCTCTGTGTCTGTGTCTCTCTGTGTCTGTGTCTCTCTGTGTCTCTCTGTGTCTGTGTCTCTCTGTGTCTGTGTCTCTCTGTGTATATGTCTCTCTGTGTCTGTGTGTCTCTCTGTGTCTGTGTGTCTCTGTCTCTCTGTGTCTCTCTGTCTCTCTGTCTCTCTCTGTATCTCTGTGTCTCTCTGTCTCTCTGTGTCTCTCTCTGTCTCTCTGTCTCTCTGTGTCTCTCTCTGTCTGTATCTCTCTGTGCCTGTCTCTCTCTGTGCCTGTCTCTCTGTGTCTCTGTGTCTCTCTGTGTCTGTGTCTCTCTGTGTCTGTGTCTCTCTGTGTCTGTGTCTCTCTGTCTGTGTCTCTCTCTCTGTGTCTGTGTCTCTCTGTGTCTGTGTCTCTCTGTGTCTGTCTCTCTCTGTGTCTGTCTCTCTCTGTGTCTGTCTCTCTCTGTGTCTGTCTCTCTCTGTGTCTGTCTCTCTCTGTGTGTCTCTGTGTCTCTCTGTGTCTCTCTGTGTGTCTCTGTGTCTCTCTGTCTCTCTGTATCTCTCTCTGTCTCTCTCTCTGTCTCTCTCTCTGTCTCTCTCTGTCTCTCTGTCTCTCTCTGTCTGTATCTCTCTGTGTCTCTCTGTCTCTCTCTGTGCCTGTCTCTCTGTGTCTGTCTCTCTGTGTCTCTCTGTGTCTCTGTGTCT
Organism: Eucyclogobius newberryi; assembly: GCF_026437365.1. Lineage (NCBI taxonomy): Eukaryota > Metazoa > Chordata > Actinopteri > Gobiiformes > Gobiidae > Eucyclogobius > Eucyclogobius newberryi. Next base: position 22,911,175 of record NW_027315735.1, on the reverse strand, counting down.
CTCTGTGTCTGTGTCTCTCTGTGTCTGTGTCTCTCTGTGTCTGTGTCTCTCTGTGTCTGTGTCTCTCTGTGTCTGTGTCTCTCTGTGTCTGTGTGTCTCTGTCTCTGTCTCTCTCTGTGTGTCTCTGTCTCTGTCTCTCTCTGTGTGTCTCTCTGTGTCTCTGTCTCTGTCTGTCTGTCTCTCTCTGTCTCTCTGTCTCTCTCTGTGTCTCTGTCTCTCTCTGTGTCTCTGTCTCTCTGTGTCTCTCTCTGTCTGTATCTCTCTGTGTCTCTCTGTCTCTCTCTGTGCCTGTCTCTCTGTGTCTGTCTCTCTGTGTCTCTGTGTCTCTCTGTGTCTGTGTCTCTCTGTGTCTGTGTCTCTCTGTGTCTGTGTCTCTCTGTGTCTCTCTGTGTCTCTCTGTGTCTCTCTGTGTCTCTCTGTCTCTCTCTGTGTCTCTCTCTGTCTCTCTGTCGCTCTGTCTCTCTCTGTCTCTCTGTGTCTCTCTCTGTCTGTATCTCTCTGTGTCTCTCTGTGCCTGTCTCTCTGTGTCTCTGTGTCTCTCTGTGTCTCTGTCTCTCTGTGTCTGTGTCTCTCTGTGTCTGTGTCTCTCTGTCTGTGTCTCTCTGTCTGTGTCTCTCTGTGTCTGTGTCTCTCTGTCTGTGTCTCTCTGTGTCTGTGTCTCTCTGTGTCTGTGTCTCTCTGTGTCTGTCTCTCTCTGTGTCTGTCTCTCTCTGTGTCTGTCTCTCTCTGTGTGTCTCTGTCTCTGTCTCTCTCTCTGTGTGTGTCTCTCTGTGTCTCTGTCTCTGTCTGTCTGTCTCGCTCTGTGTCTCTGTCTCTCTCTGTGTCTCTGTCTCTCTCTGTGTCTCTGTCTCCTGTCTCTCTGTGTCTCTGTCTCCTGTCTATCTGTCTCTGTCTCCTGTCTCTCTGTGTCTCTGTCTCCTGTCTCTCTGTGTCTCTGTCTCCTGTCTCTCTGTGTCTGTCTCCTGTCTCTCTGTCTCTCTGTGTCTCTGTCTCCTGTCTCTCTGTCTCCTGTCTCTCTGTCTCCTGTCTCTCTGTCTCCTGTCTCTGTGTCTCTGTGTCTCTGTGTATCTCTGTCTCTGTCTCCTGTGTCTCTGTCTCTCTGTGTGTGTCTCTCTGTGTCTGTCTCTCTCTGTGTCTGTGTCTCTCTGTGTCTGTCTCTCTCTGTGTCTGTGTCTCTCTCTGTCTCTCTCTGTGTCTCTGTCTCTCTCTGTCTCTCTCTGTGTCTCTGTCTCTCTCTGTCTCTCTCTGTGTCTCTGTGTCTCTCTCTGTGTCTCTCTCTGTGTCTCTGTCTCTATCTGTGTCTCTATCTGTGTCTCTATCTGTGTCTCTCTCTGTGTCTCTCTCTGTGTCTCTCTCTGTGTCTCTGTGTCTCTCTCTGTGTCTCTCTCTGTGTCTCTGTCTGTCTCTCTCTGTGTCTCTGTCTCTCTCTGTCTCTCTCTGTGTCTCTGTGTCTCTCTCTGTGTCTCTCTCTGTGTCTCTGTCTCTATCTGTGTCTCTATCTGTGTCTCTATCTGTGTCTCTCTCTGTGTCTCTCTCTGTGTCTCTCTCTGTGTCTCTCTCTGTGTCTCTCTCTGTGTCTCTCTCTGTGTCTCTGTCTGTCTCTCTGTGTCTCTCTCTGTCTCTCTGTGTGTCTCTGTGTGTCTCTGTGTCTGTCTCTCTCTGTCTCTGTGTCTGTCTCTCTGTCTCTCTGTCTGTCTCTCTGTCTCTCTCTGTGTCTGTCTCTCTCTGTCTCTGTGTCTGTCTGTCTCTGTGTCTGTCTCTCTGTCTCTCTCTGTGTCTGTCTCTCTCTCTCTCTCTGTCTGTCTCTTGTCTCTGTCTGTCTCCTGTCTCTGTCTGTCTCCTGTCTCTGTCTGTCTCCTGTCTCTGTCTGTCTCCTGTCTCTGTCTGTCTCCTGTCTCTGTCTGTCTGTCTCCTGTCTCTGTCTGTCTGTCTCCTGTCTCTGTCTGTCTGTCTCTCTCTGTGTCTGTCTCCTGTCTCTGTCTGTCTCCTGTCTCTCTCTGTGTCTCTCTCTGTGTCTCTCTGTCTGTCTGTCTCTCTCTGTGTCTGTCTCTCTCTGTGTCTGTCTCTCTCTGTGTCTGTCTCTCTGTGTCTCTGTGTCTCTGTCTCTCTCTTGTCTCTCTGTCTCTCTTGTCTCTCTTGTCTCTCTTGTCTCTCTGTGTCTGTGTCTCTCTGTGTCTGTGTCTCTCTGTGTCTGTGTCTCTCTGTGTCTGTGTCTCTCTGTGTCTGTGTCTCTCTGTGTCTGTGTCTCTCTGTGTCTCTCTGTGTCTCTCTGTGTCTCTCTGTGTCTGTGTCTCTCTGTGTCTGTGTCTCTCTGTGTCTCTCTGTGTCTGTGTCTCTCTGTGTCTGTGTCTCTCTGTGTCTCTCTGTGTCTGTGTCTCTCTGTGTCTCTCTGTGTCTGTGTCTCTCTGTGTCTGTGTCTCTCTGTGTCTCTCTGTGTCTGTGTCTCTCTGTGTCTGTTTCTCTCTGTGTCTGTGTCTCTCTGTGTCTGTTTCTCTCTGTGTCTGTGTCTCTCTGTGTCTGTGTCTCTCTGTGTCTCTCTCTGTGTCTCTCTGTGTCTCTGTCTCCTGTCTCTCTTGTCTCTGTGTCTCTCTGTGTCTCTGTGTCTGTCTCTCTGTGTCTGTGTCTCTCTGTGTCTGTGTCTCTCTGTGTCTGTGTCTCTCTGTGTCTGTGTCTCTCTGTGTCTGTGTCTCTCTGTGTCTGTGTCTCTCTGTGTCTCTCTGTGTCTGTGTCTCTCTGTGTCTCTCTGTGTCTGTGTCTCTCTGTGTCTCTCTGTGTCTGTGTCTCTCTGTGTCTGTGTGTCTCTGTCTCTCTCTGTCTCTCTGTGTCTCTCTGTCTCTCTCTGTCTCTCTCTGTCTCTCTCTCTGTCTCTCTCTCTGTCTCTCTCTCTGTCTCTCTCTCTGTCTCTCTCTGTGTCTCTCTGTCTCTCTCTGTCTCTCTCTGTCTCTGTCTGTATCTCTCTCTGTCTCTCTGTGTCTCTCTGTGTCTGTGTCTCTCTGTGTCTGTGTCTCTCTGTGTCTGTGTCTCTCTGTGTCTGTGTCTCTCTGTCTGTGTCTCTCTGTGTCTGTCTCTCTCTGTGTCTGTGTCTCTCTGTGTCTGTCTCTCTCTGTGTCTGTCTCTCTCTGTGTCTCTCTGTGTCTGTCTCTCTCTGTGTCTGTCTCTCTCTGTGTGTCTCTGTCTCTGTCTCTCTCTCTCTGTGTGTCTCTCTGTGTCTGTCTCTCTCTGTCTCTCTCTGTGTCTCTGTCTCTCTGTCTCTGTGTCTCTGTCTCCTGTCTCTCTGTCTCTCTGTGTCCTGTCTCTCTGTCTCCTGTCTCTCTGTCTCTCTGTCTCCTGTCTCTGTGTCTCTGTGTATCTCTGTCTCTCTGTCTCTGTCTCTGTCCCCTGTGTCTCTGTCTCTCTGTGTCTGTGTCTCTCTGTGTCTGTCTCTCTCTGTGTCTGTGTCTCTCTCTGTCTCTCTGTGTCTCTCTCTGTGTCTCTGTGTCTCTCTCTGTGTCTCTCTCTGTCTCTCTCTGTGTCTCTATCTGTGTCTCTCTCTGTGTCTCTCTCTGTGTCTCTCTCTGTGTCTCTCTCTGTGTCTCTGTGTCTCTCTCTGTGTCTCTGTGTCTCTCTCTGTGTCTCTCTCTGTGTCTCTGTCTCTCTCTGTGTCTCTCTCTGTGTCTCTGTGTCTCTCTCTGTGTCTCTGTGTCTCTCTCTGTGTCTCTCTCTGTCTCTCTGTGTGTCTCTGTGTGTCTCTGTGTCTGTCTCTCTGTCTGTCTCTCTGTCTCTCTCTGTGTCTGTCTCTCTCTGTCTCTGTGTCTGTCTGTCTCTGTGTCTGTCTCTGTGTCTGTCTCTCTCTGTGTCTGTCTCTCTCTCTCTCTCTGTGTCTGTCTCTCTCTCTCTCTCTGTGTCTGTCTCTCTCTGTCTCTCTCTGTCTCTCTGTCTCTCTGTCTGTCTCTTGTCTCTGTCTGTCTCCTGTCTCTGTCTGTCTCCTGTCTGTCTCCTGTCTCTGTCTGTCTGTCTCCTGTCTCTGTCTGTCTGTCTCTCTCTGTGTCTGTCTCCTGTCTCTGTCTGTCTCCTGTCTCTGTCTGTCTCTGTCTGTCTCTCTCTGTGTCTGTCTCTCTGTGTCTCTGTGTCTCTCTCTTGTCTCTTGTCTCTCTGTCTCTCTGTCTCTCTGTCTTTCTGTCTCTCTTGTCTCTCTTGTCTCTCTGTCTTTCTGTCTCTCTTGTCTCTCTTGTCTCTCTGTCTCTCTGTCTCTCTGTCTCTCTGTCTCTCTGTGTCTGTGTCTCTCTGTCTCGTGTCTCGCTGTGTCTGTGTGTCTCTCTGTGTCTCTCTCTGTGTCTCTCTGTGTCTCTCTGTCTCTCTCTGTCTCTCTGTGTCTTTCTGTGTCTCTCTGTCTCTCTCTGTCTCTCTCTCTGTCTCTCTCTCTGTCTCTCTCTCTGTCTCTCTCTGTGTCTCTCTGTGTCTCTCTGTCTCTCTCTGTCTCTCTCTGTGTCTCTCTCTGTCTGTATCTCTGTGTCTCTCTGTCTCTCTCTGTGCCTGTCTCTCTGTGTCTGTCTCTCTGTCTCTGTGTCTCTCTGTGTCTGTGTCTCTCTGTGTCTCTCTCTGTGTCTCTCTCTGTCTGTATCTCTCTGTGTCTCTCTGTCTCTCTCTGTGCCTGTCTCTCTGTGTCTGTCTCTCTGTGTCTCTGTGTCTCTCTGTGTCTGTGTCTCTCTGTGTCTGTGTCTCTCTGTGTCTGTGTCTCTCTGTCTGTGTCTCTCTGTCTGTGTCTCTCTGTGTCTGTGTCTCTCTGTGTCTGTGTCTCTCTGTGTCTGTGTCTCTCTGTGTCTGTCTCTCTCTGTGTGTCTCTGTCTCTGTCTCTCTCTCTCTGTGTGTCTCTCTGTGTCTCTGTCTGTCTGTCTCTCTCTGTCTCTCTGTCTCTCTCTGTGTCTCTGTCTCTCTCTGTGTCTCTGTCTCTCTGTCTCTGTGTCTCTGTGTCTCTCTGTGTCTCTGTCTCCTGTCTCTCTGTCTCTGTCTCCTGTCTCTCTGTCTCTCTGTGTCTCTGTCTCCTGTCTCTCTGTCTCCTGTCTCTCTGTCTCCTGTCTCTCTGTCTCCTGTCTCTCTGTCTCCTGTCTCTGTGTCTCTCTGTCTCTGTCTCCTGTGTCTCTGTGTCTCTCTGTGTCTGTCTCTCTCTGTGTCTGTCTCTCTCTGTGTCTCTCTCTGTGTCTCTCTCTGTGTCTCTCTCTGTGTCTCTCTCTGTGTCTCTCTCTGTGTCTCTCTCTGTGTCTCTGTGTCTCTCTCTGTGTCTCTCTCTGTGTCTCTCTCTGTGTCTCTGTGTCTCTCTCTGTGTCTCTCTCTGTGTCTCTCTCTGTCTCTCTCTGTGTCTCTGTGTCTCTCTCTGTGTCTCTGTGTCTCTCTCTGTCTCTCTGTGTGTCTCTGTGTGTCTCTGTGTCTGTCTCTCTGTCTCTCTGTCTGTCTCTCTGTCTCTCTCTGTGTCTGTCTCTCTCTGTCTCTGTGTCTGTCTGTCTCTGTGTCTGTCTCTCTGTCTCTCTCTGTGTCTGTCTCTCTCTCTCTGTCTCTCTCTGTGTCTGTCTCTCTCTGTCTCTCTCTGTCTCTCTGTCTCTCTGTCTCTCTGTCTGTCTCTTGTCTCTGTCTGTCTCCTGTCTCTGTCTGTCTCCTGTCTCTGTCTGTCTGTCTCCTGTCTCTGTCTGTCTGTCTCTGTCTGTCTCCTGTCTCTGTCTGTCTCCTGTCTCTGTCTGTCTCCTGTCTCTGTCTGTCTCCTGTCTCTGTCTGTCTCTGTCTGTCTCTCTCTGTGTCTCTCTCTGTGTCTCTCTGTCTGTCTGTCTCTCTGTGTCTGTCTCTCTGTGTCTCTGTCTCTCTTGTCTCTCTTGTCTCTCTTGTCTCTGTCTTTCTGTCTCTCTTGTCTCTCTTGTCTCTCTTGTCTCTCTTGTCTCTCTGTCTCTCTGTCTCTTGTCTCTCTGTCTCGTGTCTCTCTGTGTCTGTGTCTCTCTGTGTCTGTGTCTCTGTGTGTCTGTGTCTCTGTGTGTATGTGTCTCTCTGTGTCTCTCTGTGTCTCTCTGTGTCTGTGTCTCTCTGTGTCTGTGTCTCTCTGTGTCTGTGTCTCTCTGTGTCTGTGTCTCTCTGTGTCTGTCTCTCTCTGTCTCTCTCTGTGTCTCTGTGTCTCTCTCTGTCTCTCTCTGTGTCTCTCTCAGTCTCTCTCTGTGTCTCTATCTGTGTCTCTCTCTGTGTCTCTCTCTGTGTCTCTGTCTCTCTCTGTGTCTCTGTGTCTCTCTCTGTGTCTCTCTCTGTGTCTCTGTGTCTCTCTCTGTGTCTCTGTGTCTCTCTCTGTCTCTCTGTGTGTCTCTGTGTCTGTCTCTCTCTGTCTCTGTGTCTGTCTCTCTGTCTCTCTGTCTGTCTCTCTGTCTCTCTCTGTGTCTGTCTCTCTCTGTCTCTGTGTCTGTCTGTCTCTGTGTCTGTCTGTCTCTGTGTCTCTCTGTGTCTGTCTCTCTCTGTCTCTGTGTCTGTCTGTCTCTGTGTCTGTCTCTCTGTCTCTCTCTGTGTCTGTCTCTCTCTCTCTCTCTGTCTCTCTCTGTGTCTGTCTCTCTCTGTCTCTCTGTCTCTCTGTCTGTCTCTTGTCTCTGTCTGTCTCCTGTCTCTGTCTGTCTGTCTCTCTCTGTGTCTGTCTCCTGTCTCTGTCTGTCTCCTGTCTCTGTCTGTCTCTGTCTGTCTCTCTCTGCGTCTCTCTCTGTGTCTCTCTGTCTGTCTGTCTCTCTCTTGTCTCTCTTGTCTCTCTTGTCTCTCTGTCTCTCTGTCTCTCTGTCTCTCTTGTCTCTCTTGTCTCTCTGTCTTTCTGTCTCTCTGTCTCTCTGTCTCTCTGTCTCTCTTGTCTCTCTTGTCTCTCTTGTCTCTCTGTCTCTCTGTCTCTCTGTGTCTGTGTCTCTCTGTGTCTGTGTCTCTCTGTGTCTGTGTCTCTCTGTGTCTGTGTCTCTGTGTCTGTGTCTGTGTCTGTGTCTCTCTGTGTCTCTGTCTCTCTGTGTCTCTGTGTCTGTGTCTCTCTGTGTCTCTGTGTCTGTGTCTCTCTGTGTCTGTGTCTCTCTGTGTCTCTCTGTGTCTGTGTCTCTCTGTGTCTCTCTGTGTCTGTGTCTCTCTGTGTCTGTGTCTCTCTGTGTCTCTCTGTGTCTGTGTCTCTCTGTGTCTCTCTGTGTCTGTGTCTCTCTGTGTCTGTGTCTCTCTGTGTCTGTGTCTCTCTGTGTCTGTGTCTCTCTGTGTCTGTTTCTCTCTGTGTCTGTGTCTCTCTGTGTCTGTTTCTCTCTGTGTCTGTGTCTCTCTGTGTCTGTGTCTCTCTGTGTCTCTCTCTGTGTCTCTCTGTGTCTCTGTCTCCTGTCTCTCTTGTCTCTGTGTCTCTCTGTGTCTCTGTGTCTGTCTCTCTGTGTCTGTGTCTCTCTGTGTCTGTGTCTCTCTGTGTCTGTGTCTCTCTGTGTCTGTGTCTCTCTGTGTCTGTGTCTCTCTGTGTCTGTGTCTCTCTGTGTCTCTCTGTGTCTGTGTCTCTCTGTGTCTCTCTGTGTCTGTGTCTCTCTGTGTCTCTCTGTGTCTGTGTCTCTCTGTGTCTGTGTGTCTCTGTCTCTCTCTGTCTCTCTGTGTCTCTCTGTCTCTCTCTGTCTCTCTCTCTGTCTCTCTCTCTGTCTCTCTCTCTGTCTCTCTCTCTGTCTCTCTCTCTGTCTCTCTCTCTGTCTCTCTCTGTATCTCTCTGTGTCTCTCTGTCTCTCTCTGTCTCTGTCTGTATCTCTCTCTGTCTCTCTGTGTCTCTCTGTGTCTGTGTCTCTCTGTGTCTGTGTCTCTCTGTGTCTGTGTCTCTCTGTGTCTGTGTCTCTCTGTGTCTGTGTCTCTCTGTCTGTGTCTCTCTGTGTCTGTCTCTCTCTGTGTCTGTGTCTCTCTGTGTCTGTCTCTCTCTGTGTCTGTCTCTCTCTGTGTCTCTCTGTGTCTGTCTCTCTCTGTGTCTGTCTCTCTCTGTGTGTCTCTGTCTCTGTCTCTCTCTCTCTGTGTGTCTCTCTGTGTCTGTCTCTCTCTGTCTCTCTCTGTGTCTCTGTCTCTCTGTCTCTGTGTCTCTGTCTCCTGTCTCTCTGTCTCTCTGTGTCCTGTCTCTCTGTCTCCTGTCTCTCTGTCTCTCTGTCTCCTGTCTCTGTGTCTCTGTGTATCTCTGTCTCTGTCTCTGTCCCCTGTGTCTCTGTCTCTCTGTGTCTGTGTCTCTCTGTGTCTGTCTCTCTCTGTGTCTGTGTCTCTCTCTGTCTCTCTGTGTCTCTCTCTGTGTCTCTGTGTCTCTCTCTGTGTCTCTCTCTGTCTCTCTCTGTGTCTCTATCTGTGTCTCTCTCTGTGTCTCTCTCTGTGTCTCTCTCTGTGTCTCTCTCTGTGTCTCTCTCTGTGTCTCTGTGTCTCTCTCTGTGTCTCTGTGTCTCTCTCTGTGTCTCTCTCTGTGTCTCTGTCTCTCTCTGTGTCTCTCTCTGTGTCTCTGTGTCTCTCTCTGTGTCTCTCTCTGTCTCTCTGTGTGTCTCTGTGTGTCTCTGTGTCTGTCTCTCTGTCTGTCTCTCTGTCTCTCTCTGTGTCTGTCTCTCTCTGTCTCTGTGTCTGTCTGTCTCTGTGTCTGTCTCTGTGTCTGTCTGTCTCTGTGTCTGTCTCTCTCTCTCTCTCTGTGTCTGTCTCTCTCTCTCTCTCTGTGTCTGTCTCTCTCTGTCTCTCTCTGTCTCTCTGTCTCTCTGTCTGTCTCTTGTCTCTGTCTGTCTCCTGTCTCTGTCTGTCTCCTGTCTGTCTCCTGTCTCTGTCTGTCTGTCTCCTGTCTCTGTCTGTCTGTCTCTCTCTGTGTCTGTCTCCTGTCTCTGTCTGTCTCCTGTCTCTGTCTGTCTCTGTCTGTCTCTCTCTGTGTCTGTCTCTCTGTGTCTCTGTGTCTCTCTCTTGTCTCTTGTCTCTCTGTCTCTCTGTCTCTCTGTCTTTCTGTCTCTCTTGTCTCTCTTGTCTCTCTGTCTTTCTGTCTCTCTTGTCTCTCTTGTCTCTCTGTCTCTCTGTCTCTCTGTGTCTGTGTCTCTCTGTCTCGTGTCTCGCTGTGTCTGTGTGTCTCTCTGTGTCTCTCTCTGTGTCTCTCTGTGTCTCTCTGTCTCTCTCTGTCTCTCTGTGTCTTTCTGTCTCTCTCTGTCTCTCTCTCTGTCTCTCTCTCTGTCTCTCTCTCTGTCTCTCTCTCTGTCTCTCTCTGTGTCTCTCTGTGTCTCTCTGTCTCTCTCTGTCTCTCTCTGTGTCTCTCTCTGTCTGTATCTCTGTGTCTCTCTGTCTCTCTCTGTGCCTGTCTCTCTGTCTCTGTGTCTCTCTGTGTCTGTGTCTCTCTGTGTCTCTCTCTGTGTCTCTCTCTGTCTGTATCTCTCTGTGTCTCTCTGTCTCTCTCTGTGCCTGTCTCTCTGTGTCTGTCTCTCTGTGTCTCTGTGTCTCTCTGTGTCTGTGTCTCTCTGTGTCTGTGTCTCTCTGTGTCTGTGTCTCTCTGTCTGTGTCTCTCTGTCTGTGTCTCTCTGTGTCTGTGTCTCTCTGTGTCTGTGTCTCTCTGTGTCTGTGTCTCTCTGTGTCTGTCTCTCTCTGTGTGTCTCTGTCTCTGTCTCTCTCTCTCTGTGTGTCTCTCTGTGTCTCTGTCTGTCTGTCTCTCTCTGTCTCTCTGTCTCTCTCTGTGTCTCTGTCTCTCTCTGTGTCTCTGTCTCTCTGTCTCTGTGTCTCTGTGTCTCTCTGTGTCTCTGTCTCCTGTCTCTCTGTCTCTGTCTCCTGTCTCTCTGTCTCTCTGTGTCTCTGTCTCCTGTCTCTCTGTCTCCTGTCTCTCTGTCTCCTGTCTCTCTGTCTCCTGTCTCTCTGTCTCCTGTCTCTGTGTCTCTCTGTCTCTGTCTCCTGTGTCTCTGTGTCTCTCTGTGTCTGTCTCTCTCTGTGTCTGTCTCTCTCTGTGTCTCTCTCTGTGTCTCTCTCTGTGTCTCTCTCTGTGTCTCTCTCTGTGTCTCTCTCTGTGTCTCTGTGTCTCTCTCTGTGTCTCTCTCTGTGTCTCTCTCTGTGTCTCTCTCTGTGTCTCTGTGTCTCTCTCTGTGTCTCTCTCTGTGTCTCTCTCTGTCTCTCTCTGTGTCTCTGTGTCTCTCTCTGTGTCTCTGTGTCTCTCTCTGTCTCTCTGTGTGTCTCTGTGTGTCTCTGTGTCTGTCTCTCTGTCTCTCTGTCTGTCTCTCTGTCTCTCTCTGTGTCTGTCTCTCTCTGTCTCTGTGTCTGTCTGTCTCTGTGTCTGTCTCTCTGTCTCTCTCTGTGTCTGTCTCTCTCTCTCTGTCTCTCTCTGTGTCTGTCTCTCTCTGTCTCTCTCTGTCTCTCTGTCTCTCTGTCTCTCTGTCTGTCTCTTGTCTCTGTCTGTCTCCTGTCTCTGTCTGTCTCCTGTCTCTGTCTGTCTGTCTCCTGTCTCTGTCTGTCTGTCTCTGTCTGTCTCCTGTCTCTGTCTGTCTCCTGTCTCTGTCTGTCTCCTGTCTCTGTCTGTCTCCTGTCTCTGTCTGTCTCTGTCTGTCTCTCTCTGTGTCTCTCTCTGTGTCTCTCTGTCTGTCTGTCTCTCTGTGTCTGTCTCTCTGTGTCTCTGTCTCTCTTGTCTCTCTTGTCTCTCTTGTCTCTGTCTTTCTGTCTCTCTTGTCTCTCTTGTCTCTCTTGTCTCTCTTGTCTCTCTTGTCTCTCTGTCTCTCTGTCTCTTGTCTCTCTGTCTCGTGTCTCTCTGTGTCTGTGTCTCTCTGTGTCTGTGTCTCTGTGTGTCTGTGTCTCTGTGTGTATGTGTCTCTCTGTGTCTCTCTGTGTCTCTCTGTGTCTGTGTCTCTCTGTGTCTGTGTCTCTCTGTGTCTGTGTCTCTCTGTGTCTGTGTCTCTCTGTGTCTGTGTCTCTCTGTGTCTGTCTCTCTCTGTCTCTC
>NW_027315735.1:22890278-22892778 GCF_026437365.1 Eucyclogobius newberryi | reverse complement strand
TGTGTCTCTCTCTGTCTGTATCTCTCTGTGTCTCTCTGTCTCTCTCTGTGCCTGTCTCTCTGTGTCTGTCTCTCTGTGTCTCTGTGTCTCTCTGTGTCTGTGTCTCTCTGTGTCTGTGTCTCTCTGTGTCTGTGTCTCTCTGTCTGTGTCTCTCTGTCTGTGTCTCTCTGTGTCTGTGTCTCTCTGTGTCTGTGTCTCTCTGTGTCTGTCTCTCTCTGTGTGTCTCTGTCTCTGTCTCTCTCTCTCTGTGTGTCTCTCTGTGTCTCTGTCTGTCTGTCTCTCTCTGTCTCTCTGTCTCTCTCTGTGTCTCTGTCTCTCTCTGTGTCTCTGTCTCTCTGTCTCTGTGTCTCTGTGTCTCTCTGTGTCTCTGTCTCCTGTCTCTCTGTCTCTGTCTCCTGTCTCTCTGTCTCTCTGTGTCTCTGTCTCCTGTCTCTCTGTCTCTGTCTCCTGTCTCTCTGTGTCTCTGTCTCCTGTCTCTCTGTCTCCTGTCTCTCTGTCTCCTGTCTCTGTGTATCTCTGTCTCTCTGTCTCTCTGTCTCTGTCTCCTGTGTCTCTCTGTGTCTGTCTCTCTCTGTGTCTGTGTCTCTCTCTGTGTCTCTCTCTGTGTCTCTCTCTGTCTCTCTCTGTGTCTCTCTCTGTCTCTCTCTGTGTCTCTCTCTGTGTCTCTCTCTGTGTCTCTATCTGTATCTCTCTCTGTGTCTCTCTCTGTGTCTCTGTCTCTCTCTGTGTCTCTCTCTGTGTCTCTCTCTGTGTCTCTGTGTCTCTCTCTGTGTCTCTCTCTGTGTCTCTGTGTCTCTCTCTGTGTCTCTCTCTGTGTCTCTCTCTGTGTCTCTCTCTGTGTCTCTGTGTCTTTCTCTGTGTCTCTGTGTCTCTCTCTGTGTCTCTGTGTCTTTCTCTGTGTCTCTGTGTCTCTCTCTGTGTCTCTGTGTCTCTCTCTGTGTCTCTGTGTCTCTCTCTGTGTCTCTGTGTCTCTCTCTGTCTCTCTGTGTGTCTCTGTGTCTCTCTGTCTGTCTCTCTGTCTCTCTCTGTGTCTGTCTCTCTCTGTCTCTGTGTCTGTCTGTCTCTCTGTCTCTCTCTGTGTCTGTCTCTCTCTCTCTCTCTGTCTCTCTCTGTGTCTGTCTCTCTCTGTCTCTCTCTGTCTCTCTGTCTCTCTGTCTGTCTCCTGTCTCTGTCTGTCTCCTGTCTCTGTCTGTCTCCTGTCTCTGTCTGTCTCCTGTCTCTGTCTGTCTGTCTCCTGTCTCTGTCTGTCTGTCTCTCTCTGTGTCTGTCTCCTGTCTCTGTCTGTCTCCTGTCTCTGTCTGTCTCCTGTCTCTGTCTGTCTCTGTCTGTCTCTCTCTGTGTCTCTCTCTGTGTCTCTCTGTCTGTCTGTCTCTCTGTGTCTGTCTCTCTGTGTCTCTCTCTCTCTCTTGTCTCTTGTCTCTCTGTCTCTCTTGTCTCTCTGTCTCTCATGTCTCTCTTGTCTCTCTTGTCTCTCTTTCTCTCTGTCTCTCTGTCTCTCTGTCTCTCTGTCTCTCTTGTCTCTCTTGTCTCTCTTGTCTCTCTGTCTCTCTGTCTCTTGTCTCTCTGTGTCTGTGTCTCTCTGTGTCTGTGTCTCTGTGTGTCTGTGTCTCTGTGTGTATGTGTCTCTCTGTGTCTCTCTGTGTCTGTGTCTCTCTGTGTCTCTCTGTGTCTGTGTCTCTCTGTGTCTGTGTCTCTCTGTGTCTCTCTGTGTCTGTGTCTCTCTGTGTCTCTCTGTGTCTGTGTCTCTCTGTGTCTGTGTCTATCTGTGTCTGTGTCTCTGTGTCTCTCTGTCTCTGTCTCCTGTGTCTCTGTCTCTCTGTGTCTGTGTCTCTCTGTGTCTGTCTCTCTCTGTGTCTGTGTCTCTCTCTGTCTCTCTCTGTGTCTCTGTGTCTCTCTCTGTCTCTCTCTGTGTCTCTGTGTCTCTCTCAGTCTCTCTCAGTCTCTCTCTGTGTCTCTCTCTGTGTCTCTCTCTGTGTCTCTCTCTGTGTCTCTCTCTGTGTCTCTGTCTCTCTCTGTGTCTCTGTGTCTCTCTCTGTGTCTCTCTCTGTGTCTCTGTGTCTCTCTCTGTGTCTCTGTGTCTCTCTCTGTCTCTCTGTGTGTCTCTGTGTGTCTCTGTGTCTGTCTCTCTCTGTCTCTCTGTGTGTCTCTGTGTGTCTCTGTGTCTGTCTCTCTCTGTCTCTGTGTCTGTCTCTGTGTCTGTCTCTCTGTCTCTCTGTCTCTCTCTGTGTCTGTCTCTCTCTGTCTCTGTGTCTGTCTCTCTCTCTCTCTCTGTCTCTCTCTGTGTCTGTCTCTCTCTGTCTCTCTGTCTCTCTGTCTGTCTCCTGTCTCTGTCTGTCTCCTGTCTCTGTCTGTCTGTCTCTCTCTGTGTCTGTCTCCTGTCTCTGTCTGTCTCCTGTCTCTGTCTGTCTCTGTCTGTCTCTCTCTGCGTCTCTCTCTGTGTCTCTCTGTCTGTCTGTCTCTCTCTGTGTCTCTGTCTCTCTCTTGTCTCTTGTCTCTCTTG